>NC_063181.1:11558392-11861423 GCF_023159225.1 Perognathus longimembris pacificus | reverse complement strand
AATCCTCTGGGTGTTGGATCTGTCTCTTGGAGAGAGTGAGGTATTAAAGTCACCCACTATGATTGTGTTTGGGTCTATCTTGTTCTGTAGTTCTGTGAGAATTTGCTTGACATATGTAGGGCCTCTTTTGTTCGGTGAGTATACATTTATCACCGTGATGTCTTGATTCTGAATTTTTCTTGTATTAAAATGTAGTGTCCTTCTTTGTCTTTTTGAGTTGATTTTAATGAGAAGTCCAGCTTGTCTGAGATCAGGATGGCTACTCCTGTCGTTTTGGTAGGTGTGTTTGCTTGGAAGATCTTGCTCCATCCTTTCATTCGGAGCCTGTTTTTATCCCTTGCTGTAAGATGGATCTCTTGAAGACAACAGATGGCAACTTTTTGTTTGCAGATCCACTCTGTCAGTCTGCTCCTCTTTATTGGAGAGTTTATACCATTTATATTCAAAGAGATCAAGGATAAGAGTGATTTTTCCCCTTCCATTTTCCTATTAGGCTGTTTTTCCTCTCTCTTTTTTTTTCTTCTCTTTAATGAGCAGCTCTTTCTGTTGGGCTCTGGCTATGGTAGTTTCTATCTGTTTCTGTCTGTGTGTCCTGTAAGATTTCTGTTGGGTGGGGTTACCCTCTTAGAATTCACTGTAAGGCTGATTTTTTAGTCACATAATCCTTTAGATCCTCTTTGCTATGGAAAGACCTGGGTTTTCCCTCAAATATGAATTCTAGTTTCGCTGGATATCTAATTCTGGGTTGGCAATTGTTGGCCTGTTGGACTTAGATTGTGTTCTTCCACTCTCTTTGTGCATGGTGGGTTTGTGTGGAGAGGTCTGCTGTTATTCGGATCCTTTTCCCATTGCAATAAATCTCTTTCTTCGCTTGGCTGCATTCAAAATTTGCTCTTTATTCTTGAGATCTGAAGTCTTGATGATTATGTGCCTGTGCGAGGATTTTCTAGGGTCTGGTCTGCCAGGCATCCTATGGGCTTCGGTTACCTGGGTGAGGTCCCTTGTGAGATTGGGGAAGTTTTCTGCAATAACTTTATTGAAAATATGTTGTTGAAGCCCTCTTCTCTGGTATTCTGCTCCTTCTTCTATTCCAATTATGCACAGATTATATCTCTTGTCTTTGTCCACTAGCTCCTGGATTAGTCTGCCTTGGAGTTTTACCATTTCTTGGAATGTGGCAATTTTCTGGTCCTTATCGGCTGCATCATCATCCTAGAGAGTTTTGGGATTCATTATGGTCAATTCTTTGTGCTGTGGATTCAAGTGTGGAGTTTATGGATGTCAGAGAGCTATTTATGGTTGCCAGATCAGCTCTGATCATGGAAATTTCTTCCTTTAAAGAGTTGTATTTTAAATCTATTTTTTCATGCATTTCGCTTCTCAGGATGTTAAGGTCTTCTTTAACGGAGGTTTGTGCTGTATCCATTTTTGCTTCCATTTCTTTCTTGACTTCCTGAAGGTCCTTTGAGACTTCCATTCTAAACTCCTGTAATTGTTTTCTGAATTCGTTCCTGAGACTTCCCATCATTTCTGCTATCATAGCCTCAGTTGTTTTTTTTATTCTCCATCTCTTTAGTCGAGCTGGTGAGTTGGCTTGATCTTTCATGAAATTTGTAATATTTCTTTGTGATTTGTGCATCTGGAGATCTGTAGGTGGCGTCCTTGGGTTGGCTTTGTGCTTGTTCCCGCTGGTCCATCAGTGGGAGACTTGTGTCCTGGCTCTGGGTTTGAGTTTGGCTGTTGAACCTTACTGCCCAATGGGTGAGCGTGACCATCTCAGTTGTTGCTGGGGTGGTCACCCTCACTGCACTTGGGGGGGGGGGGTGCCGGGACCAGTGTGGCCAGGTTCAGGCTCCTCCGCTGGGGCTTTGGGGTGATGCCTGACTAAGGTGTTTCCCGGTCCCCTTGTTGGGTGCTGCTCCACCTCTGCTAGCTCCCGTGTCGTCCCAAAGGCTGTAGGGTCCTTAGAGCTGCCAGATACAGGGCTCCTTTGTTCCCTCGGGGTAGGGAGGGGGTGGGAGGGAGCTCTAGCTTCTTTGTAGGTTTTGGGTCTCTGCTAGAGCTGGTGTCCCATGGGGGGGTAATGGGGAACTTACTGGTCCTGGATTGTGTGTGTGTTCCGCGCTACTGTGGGCTTTTTTGGGCTGGAGTGCTGGGGTTTGGCAATCGTCATTTGGTGGTGGTGGTTCTGGATCTCCCCATCCGGCTCGGCTCTCCCTGTCTGCACTGCCTGTTTCCCCTGCTGTTTACGTCTGATCCCGGCCATTCAGTGTCACAGCTCTGGTCCCTCGCCGCCATCTGTCTCGGTCGGTCTGTGCTCCATCTGGAGTCTGTGGAGCTCCTGTTGTCTGGACTCTGTGCTCCTGGTGTGACTTTTAAGCTGTTGGTTTGCTGGCACCCGGTCCCCTTTCCCAGACTGGCCTTGTTCGGGCCGGGGTCGGCGGGGGTGGGGGGGTGGAGTGGGGGAGGGGTACCCTGGTGATTTTCCGGCTCCGTGCAGGTTATAGGCTCTTCTTTTTCATTTCCTGTGTTTCTCTGTTGCTTCTGGTTGTTGGGTTTGCTAGATTCTTGATGGGGTGTTGGGTGCTGGAGCTCCCAGCTCACTATTCAGTTGGAGCAAGTTGGGGTGCCTCCCTATTGTGATGGTGCCATCTTCCCTCCCTGATCCTTTCTTCTGGGTACCAGGACTTTGTGCATTGATAGCTTGCCTTGTATTCTTCATAACAATCTCTGACAGCAGCCATTCAACACCTTTAATGAAAATGCATTGAAAACCCATTCCATCTATTTTGTTCTTTTTTTTAATTCCCCAGGGATATTATAAACTATCCTTTCTTCAGTGCAGAGTACCTTTTTTTCTATTTTTCTAATAATTTAAAATTCTTAACTATATTATGGATCCATGTATCTATAAACTTGACATTGCATGACATAGCTGTTTTTCCTTTCTTCCTTGTTTTGTTTTCTTCCTTCTTGAAGTGCCTATCAGTATCATATTTTAATGACTATACATGGCCTAATGCAAATGACAATCTAAAATACATTTTCTGTATTTTTTCTGTGTTATACAATAGTATCCTGAGCTTCCTAATGCCAATCTCACCCAACTCTATGCCTGAAGATAACTTAATCATTTCTATTCAATTCAGCCCAGGGCCTAAGTTCTTCTTTTATACTTTCTTCACTCATTTATTTATTTTTGTCTGAGTAATTATTTATTGTCAAAGTGATGTGCAGAGGGGTTACAGTTTCATATGTAAGGCAGTGGGTACATTTCTTTCTCAGTGCTCAAATCTTCTTTGTCATTCACATTCAGTATTTCACATTGTCTTTCAAATATTTATGGTACGTTGTGAATTTTTGTAAACTGATTTTCTTGTGTAGGTCACATCTCTCTGATGATGTGTAGTATGTAGTAACCCTTAGAATGTGGAGATTGTGATATAGGATTGGAAACATTACATCTTGCCCTTTCATTCCCAGTATAGTTCAGAAAACTCAGATGATGCTCAATAAATGTCTTTTGCATTGCTTTGCTAGTCTGTCCATTTAATCCATTACCAGATTCTTATTTCATACCTTGTCTTTGCCTACTTTGTGCTAATTACATCCAATATAAACTTCCTAGAAGCCGTTTTATAAAATTGAACTGGCCAAGATTGTGATTAAATTTTGTGAGAGTGAAACAGAGCATATTTGTTTTGTTTTCCTTTTATTGTACTAGGCTACCAAGGACAAGAAGCAGCAAAGCAGACTATCTCAAGGAAAGCTGAGCTCAGAGAAGCAGAGTTATCAATTGCAGTTGCCAAATTCAGGAGCTAGAGTGGCGAGTGAGATGCTGTTCCCAGAAACAGAAAGTTCCAACAAAGATGTGGAAGCTGAATAGTATCTGTAAAGGTTGCTGAAAGGAGAATGCCACGTAATTCAGCCAGAAAAGTTTGTTTGGGAGAGCCAATCTGCTGGGCCACTCTAAAGTAGGGCACTGACCTAATAATAGTGAGAGCGATTATATAGACAAGGGCAGGAAGGAGGTGTGGCCATAACCTATGAGGAAGTGACCTCAGAGTATGAGGACCTTTCATTGTCCAAAGGAGGCGTGACCAGAGAAGATAAGGAAGTGACCTCAGAGGAGGTGGAAGTGACTCCAGAGCATGGGGACCTCCCACTACCACTAAATACACAAGTGAGCTGGGTTACAGGTGCTAGACAGGGACTTTTGCATGGAGAGAAAACAAAGAGAAGGGGCCATTTATCCCTGGGAAAACAGTATCCAGCTAGAGATTCAACAGTACAGGATAAAAATAACAATACTTAATCGTTTCCAGGAAAAGATAAGAAAATCTTAGCAGTCTGGATCAGGTATTATGGTGTGTGTGCAACACAAGTGAGTCAAGTGGTTCCCTCTATAGAGAATGGTTTTTAGGAGTCAGTTGCTGAGTGTATCCTTCTTTGCTTTCTTAGGGCTTAATTGTTGTGCAAGATGGTCTGTGCTCCCACAGGAGAAATGCAACTTCATGAATTTTCTGAGCTTTTGGCTTGTTTCCTAAGCACTCACTCCATCACCTTCATGCCCCTCCATACCAGAACACTTGGGAGCTGCTTAAAGGATAGTGGTGCATGCATGTAGCTCAGTGCTTAGTGGGATATGTGCCACTGTACCAAAGCAGTCTTATCTTAGAACAAAGTGTTAAAAACATGGCTTCCCACTGATACAATTTGAAAATTTTAAGAGCTCAATTCCTAATACAATACTTCACAAGTGTGTATTGGGTTGCTTCTTTCTAAAATGCTTTTTAAAAAAGATATAGCACATTTCCTCTCGCTTAGTATGTAAAATACTCTTTAAAAAAATCCCCACAAATATCCTTTTCCTGAAATTCAATTTATATTCAAAGTTTTAGGATACAAGAAAGCTAATTGAAACAACTCAACCATATAAATCAAATTAACTTAAAATTTAAATCTTATTTTTTAAAAAAAATCTCATAGTAAACAAAGGATAACTTCACATGCATAATGAAGTACAGGATTAAGACAGCCACTGAGTTAATTCAAGCTAAAAATCTCCTTTCCGGTAACTTTAATGAATATTTTCAGCGAGAGTATGGAAATCTCATTTTATCTCAAGAACTGTCTTGGCTTTTAATGGAACCTTTCATGGGTGTAAACACTGACAATATTACTTTTCTAAGGAGGTTTATATTTTACATTTTAGTATTTGTCACAGACTATTAGATTTACAGACTTCTATTTCCAACTTTCTCTTAATTAAGACAGTCCTAGAAAGATTAACAATCATTTTTAATGTAAGGAAATGTCTCTTGCACACTTCTGGATCACAGATGGGATCTGTAAACAATAGCAATGTTTACACATTGTCAACTTAACTTTGCAGGTGGCATTTGGGGAAGAGCTTGGCCTTTCGTCCATTCATTCAAGCTTCCATATTTTAACAAATATGCTTTCTAAGCTAAGTCTGATGATGAACAAATATCAAGTTAAGTGTGGCATGAACTTTTTTTTCCTTCGAAAACAAGAAGTTTGTGGCTGCACAAACTACAGCTTCTTGTGTAAGGCTGTTTCAGTGATATAGTGGTTCTCAAACTAGTTTAGAAATCAACCATCTATTTCATTACTGGATCTTGGATTAGCTATGCATTTTTAAAATCTTCTTGGCTGAGCCTGATGAAGAGTAGGGATGAGAACTATGGAAAGATGACTAACTGAAATGAAAAGAATTGCATAGTTGGGAAGGACTTGACAAAACATGGAAATACTTATTTCGATGCAACTATTTAAAGATGGATTTGTTAAATGGCAACTCCTTTGTGCAACTACTAAAAGGTAGTTACAATAGATAGATACATACATACATAGGAAGAAAGAAAGAAAGAAAGAAAGAAAGGAAGGAAGGAAGGAAGGAAGGAAGGAAGGAAGGAAGGAAGGAAGGAAAGAAAAAGAGAGAAAGAAAGATAGAGAGATGAATGATGGGTTTGGGGCTATCTTTACATTGTTTACATTTGGTTTTGTTACAAATGAGAATGTCTGTCTTTGCCAAATTTTCTAAGCTTAAACATACAATATTGGAACTGGAATAATCATTGTGAAGTGGAAATATCTATGTGACTAGAGATAAATTCTAATTTATAAAACAGCACCCTGGGAGGGAAAAACTCATCTCTATCTCTGTTTTGGGGGGGCTGAACCAACAAAAAAGACAATAGAACACCTGACCTATTTATAATTTCCAGAAAACCATATCAAATAAAAGAAGGGAACTCTGTGTTTGTAAAGACAGAATGCTCTAAAAGAAAAGGAAAATCACAGAGGAACATGACTTTTACACTTAGTGCATTTTTAAGATTTGATTTCTCTGAAAGGCTAAACTATTTTAAAAGGTTGTTTGGGTTTGTTTGTAAATTAAAGAGCAGAAATTCTGACTCATTATTTATTTTCTCCTTATTCCTTAACTTTTTTTTTTTTTTTTTTTTTTTTGGCCAGTCCTGGGCCTTGAACTCAGGGCCTGAGCACTGTCCCTGGCTTCTTCCCGCTCAAAGCTAGCACTCTGCCACTTAAGCCACAGCGCCGCTTCTGGCCGTTTTCTGTATATGTGGTGCTGGGGAATCGAACCTAGGTCCTCGTGTATCCGAGGCAGGCACTCTTGCCACTAGGCTATATCCCCAGCCCATTCCTTAACTTTTTGGAGAACAGAAAACCTCAGCAAAGTGGAGTACTGTTGATTTCAACAAGCACCTTTAGGGAGCAGTACAGAGATCAGTACTGATCAGTACAGTTCAGTACTGATGCCTTCTGGTTTTGTGGTCTATTAGCAAGATACCCAACCAACAGCTCTCCATTGGCTATGCAATCACATTCAGTCTCTCTCTTCTGCCATCTCCTCTCCTCTCTCCTTTCTCTTCCCTCTCCTTTCTCTCCCTCCCTCTCCTTCTGTCTCTCCCACCTTACTGGGTGCTGTTCACTGGCAGGCAGGTCCTCTGACCTAATCAGATTACAGTAGAAGTAGAAACATGAAGGACAGAGCCAGCCAGCTAGGGGAGCTTTGCAAGGAAGAGATTTGGCTCTAACTAGGACACTAAGCTTTTCAGCCTTCTGCTTATTTACCTAAGTCAGCAGGATGCAGAGTCTCTGGGGAATCCGGGGGGCCTAAACAAAAGCACAAGTGGCAGCCGCTGCAAATGTGGGAGTGTATACCATTAAAGGAGGCAGTTGCTAATAAGGGCCTGTGAGACCTGGGTTTCCTTGGTTTCCATGACAGTTATTAGGTACCATAGAAATTGAATTGTCTCCCACAATGCTCTTAGGGGAGAGGGGGTGCTCCGGTGACAAAGCAGTGCAGTTATGACTTGCACTAAATCGTCCTTCGGAGAATGCACTACTCCCTGGATTATTTTACTCTTATGTTCCTCTTCAACTCCCCTTTCAATGGGCTTGACATTCTAGCCAGAAGACCTTGGCACCTGCTGTGCACCATGTCTCAAACACTATTTTTCCCCCTTTTTATTTAGACCTGAGCTTGGCAAAGCAAGGATATGAACAATTGTGCAGGTGGGCTGCTGAGGGCGAGTGAAGAGATCAGGCGTCCAATCAGAGATTGGCAACCTGCAGCCCCGCCAATATGCCCCTGCACCAGATTTCTGTAATCCCTTCCCGGGAGACTGCCAGCAATGGGAGAAGTTCAATGGGCAGAAACAAAGAGAAGAACAAGGAAGTCGAGGTAAGAGGAGGTTTGCCTTGACAAAATTAGAGAAGCACGAATTGTAGCCAACACAGTTTGCTCTCTTCCCCTTCTCTCTCTCCCGTACCTCTCGCTTTTTCTTGCTCTGAGCCACATATGTGGCTCAGGTTTAAGAGCAGTTGAATTCCAGCTGTCCGCTTCTAATAGTATATTGGGAGAGAATCCTTTGTAACTAACAGGGGCATAGGAAACTTAAGTTGTTTCCTGAATGAAGAAAAGACCGGAAAGGACATTTGGCATTTGATGGATAAACATTTCTGCCTTTTTCTGAACAATCTGCAGCTACACTTTTGACAGCTTTGACTCATGAGGTATAACCCGGATGTCCTGAATTCATCATGGGTTTTGCCATTGTTCATTTTCAGACAATAGGGCAGTTGATGCTGGCTAAATCTGCTCACTACTCATGAAGCTAACATATTTGAAGATAACTTTCTTCACAAAGCAGCAGGGAGAGAGAGCTGCAACACTGAATGCTCTGTGACTTTGTGGTCATTTATTGGTAGTGTATGGATGCATATGGCTTTTACTTGATGTCTGTTCCATTGTGCCCTGTTTTTTATGATAAAAACATTGATGGAAATGACATAATATATAATAACTAGCTTATTATATTTAGGCTTTGTTTTGCAGTGAAAGTAACCAGTTGTTGATATAAGTTAAACTGTATGAAAGTTTGGGTATGAGCACGTGTTTCAAAGGGTTTTAAGAAAGAGACTGAGCAGAGCCAAGCACACTGGGTGAAAAGTAAGTACTGCTAAGATTCCCTCAAAAGGAGCTCGAAATTAAAACTCAAGTAAGCAGTCTTTTAAAATCCAATGTACACTTTGAATGCCCACATTCAGGAGGAGCCGCTGTCTAAAAAAACAGAACTGGATCTGTAATCTTCTTGTATCCTTAAGAGCAGAATTATAGCTAGTTATTTGTTTATTTATTAATTTTTGTGAGAGATGTGCTTTTCCTATTCTAGGTCTTTAGTTTAATCATTTTGCCGAGGGATGTGTGCTCAAGACAGAAGGAAGAACCAACAAAAGTAAGGGAAATAAAAAGTGAGGTAGCAAGTAGACTTGATAGGAAGTGATTAAGAAGCTTGTATATATCTACAAATGACAAGATATTTACAGCCCTTTCCTGCTTTCTTTTACCTGGTTTGTAAAATGTCATCCAAAAGTAATGAGGTATTGATGTGGCTAGAGTGTGCAGAAAACGTCAGGAGACTTTTCTGCCTAAGTTAGTGCGTAACAGTCTTTTACTTTAGCAATTAATTGTCCTGACATATTCTCAATCGTCTCTAAGAATGAAATATATTTGGTAATGTAACTTCAAAGATCAATATTAGTTGTAAATATTCTCTGCACTATATTTTTCCTATGATTTGGTGATGTAATTACAGAAAACTCTGTCTTAAATGTATCAGTGTGCATTAAGGGAAAAGGGGGATATAGATCAATTCTGTGAAAACAAGTATGGAATACTATGAGCAAAATATGCAAACGTTATGAGTTACGTATTCACCACTTAAATCTTTGAGTAAATATATGATACATTAAAGAAAACTTCATAGGATTTCTGAATCAGGTTTTTTTTATTATTAGGCATCAATTTGTTTAGTATCTGGAATGATGAGAAATGAAAATCCTACTTCATTTGCATGTCCTAATCAGACTTCTGTTACTGATTTCCACTTAGCATGCATCAGATAAAGTAGAATAGTTTGCATGACTTGAAAATCAAACTTCCTCCCTCCCTCCCTCACCCCTTCTTTCTTTACTCCCTCCCTTTCTCCCTTCCTCCCTCTTTTTTTTCTTTCTTTCCAATACTGGCACTTGGACTCATGGACATGTGCTCTTGCTTAGCTTTTTCAGTGGTACATTGGTACTAGTGCATATTTTCAAATATTTCACCAAACTTGGCAAGTATTTATATGGAAACAAGTATTTTTTTCCAGCGAAAATACACTTTTTATTAATTAAATTTTGTTGACAAGGTGTTGTGCAAAAGGAGTACAGTTACGTAATAGGGCAGTGAGTACATTTATTGTGATATCTTACACCTTCGTTTTTCTTTCCCTTCCCTAGATCAGGTAGGCATATATACAATACCCAGTTTACCAAAATCATATACAGTAGCCACGTGACATATGCAAAAAAAATCACCTAGAACTTTAAATATAATGTCAACAATAGAGTTTGCTTATCCTTGTCTTATATGATCATATATACATAGCTGTTGAGCTATTGTGATCCACTGAGAGGTCTATTTTAGACCTTTTTATGTTTAGTAGTTGTTTGGTTTTAGATACATAATGTAAGGTCGCTGACCCAAACCTGTGTAAATACCATTTGACAAGAAGTTTTTTTGTTTCATAGACCTGGTCTCTACAAAAAATACACTTTGATACGATGACCAAATGTAATAAATTTTTTCTTGTTGAATGCAAAGCTAATAAGCCCAACCAGGCTATAAGGGGCTAGACAGAGGTTTCTTACTTGCAGCAAATAAGGAATCAATGGAGATAATTTGTGAAACAATGCTCTTTCCTAGAAAGGAAAATCAATGTGTTTTATTGCAGAAAATAATCCATATTCATTTGAAGATGCCACCTTCTCATGCAGAGGTGAGCCCATGTTTGAGGTCATAGTCACATGGTTCAAAAATAATGGTGGACGTAGGAAATTCAAAGGGAATACCAAATTCGAGAGACACAGGGTAAAAAAAAGAAATAACTACAAAAGCAATACTTGCAAAACTGTTTGGTGTAAGTGAACTGAACACCAGGGGGGAGGAGGGAAAGGGGGGGAGGGAGGGGCGCATGAGGGACAAGGCAACAAACAGTACAAGAAATGTATCCAATGCCCAACGTATGATACTGTAACCTCTCTGTACGTCAGTTTGATAATAAAAATTTGAGAAAAAAAAAACTAAGAAAATGGCAAATACTATTTTGTATAGTTTAAAAAAAAATAATGGTGGACACAAATGAGCGACAGTTACTTTGACTTTAAAAAAAATCATTATTGTATAGGTTATGTACAGAGGGGTTATAGTTACATAAGTCAGCTAATGAGTACATTTCTTTTTGAACAATGTCACATTTCTCTTGCTCTCTCCAAGGTTTTTCCTCTTTGCTTCCCTGCAAGCTATATAGTCCATTTTCAGCATAGTGTCTAGTATCTGTGCTCTTTATTACTCTTCAAAAGACAGATAAACTTACATACAAGACAAAATGTAGAGGGGAAAAATAGTGACAAAGGAGAAAAACCAAAACCAAAAACAACAAAAATCTCTTGTTTCCATTTCTTGGCGTTCATTTCAATAAGGATCATTTTATATGATCAAATGCACATAGCGATTGAGCATTTGCAATCCTCTTCTAAGAATATCTTCTTTTAGTCTCACTGTGTGAATGTCTAGAATCCTGTATCATTTATCATGTTCAAGTGCTTGACTCCTTGACTCTGGTTGATTACTTGTAACTTTCTCTGGAGATCTTCAGCTCAAACAAAAGAAATGTTTAAGGTATATTAACAATCTTTACTTCTGTAGTACAGGTAGAAGACTCTCTCTGGAAAAATGTAACCATGTTTTCTACAAGGGAAGTCAGTGGGAGTTCTTACAGGAAGAAAACTGATTAGCTGTGAGAAATGAATGGAAACTTTGAGCCTATATATTCTTTTAAAAGGAGATATTCTTAATATGAGAAGGAAAAGAAGTACTTTTAAGGTTTCAAATACATCTTACTTTCTAAAGAATGATGTTAAACATTTAAAAAGTATTTTGGACAAATTATTAAACCTTATAGGCTATTAATGGCATATATATATATATATATATAACCTTTAAATTATATTCCAATCATCCTTAAGTAGTTGTACAAGGGAATTTCTATTCAGCAAATCAGTTTACAGGTGTAATGTATCTTTATAGATGTTACTTCTTTTCATCACTCTTCCTTGTCTCTCTCATTTGATAAGCTAGTCATAAAAAGCAACAAATGACTTTTAAGCTAGGTAGCTAAATTAAATAACATTCATCCTGTGTTAAAAATCAGGACTATGTAGTAGAGCCAAATGGTTACTGTAAATTAAGTAATTTTTGTTACTGAAAGGATAAGCATCTGTTGAACAAATGAGACATCTTATTTATAATTCCCTATTGTTTTTGCTTGTTTTAGTCAAAGAATCCATGTGCACATTTGAGTGGATGATCAGAATTAAGAAGTTGCTAATTTAAACATGAGCCAATTTAATTTCTAGTTCACTAGAAACTTCAGACTTTGGGATAAACATATTGACTACTGACATCAGTTAAAAAAAATTTTTTTTGCCATATATGGAAGAATGAAAGAAAATAGAAATGTACTTATCCTAGCTTTAATTCTAAGATGTAAAAGACAATTTTGCATGGCATAAGGTTCTATAGACTTACCTATTTGGTTAATAGCACTAGAAGCAAATACACAGAAAAATGATGATAATAACACATACCCAATTTGGATTAGGTTGGTAGTAATGATGAGAGGAGGGATATAATTTTTCTCTCAGAAACATGAGCTCCAGAGGTTACTCAGCCAGTTAAAAATCAGTGCCACACTCTTGTGGCACTTACAGGGTTTTATTACACACTTACTTGTGGCACACACTTAAAAGGTTTTATTAGCCCAGTCCAGATTTTAATGGCAAAAGCAGAGTCATTATCATAGCCACTTTAATTTTTTATGAAGTAGCTAGACATCAGTCTATCACAAAGCTACGGATTTAGTATAATTCCACAGATTGACTTTATGAATTTATATCTGGAAATAAAAATACATAAATTAGTGATAGAATACCTAAGTGCAAACTCCAGTGAGTTCTGGGTTGGAAAAATAACAATGAATCTCCCTGGTAGTTGATGTGAACAATGAAATGGTTCTGCTAGGATAATTTGCCTACACCTTGGGAAGACTAGGATCTTGGGGAAGATATTTCCCTAAAGATGTACATGGTACCAGTTTGTTTTGCACTAATTGATTGTTAAGAGACTGACAAATTAGCTTCTTTAAATCTCTTTTTCCAGTTTTGCTAAGTGGGTTGCTTTGCTTCTATTAATCTTTTCTTTCCATGTCCCTTCCTTCCTTCCTTCCTTCCTTCCTTCCTTCCTTCCTTCCTTCCTTCCTTCCTTCCTTCCTTCCTTCTTTTCTTCCTTCCTCCTTCCCTCCCTCCCTCCCTCCCTCCCTTCCTCCGTTCCTCCCCTCTGTCCCTCCCTCCCTTCCTCCATTTCTCTCTTTCTTCTTTTTTTTTTTAAGTTATGCTAAACCACTTATTAGATTGTAATTAATTCACATTAGAGCTTTGGGTGCATAAGACATCTGTTTCTTACAATGGTAGCAAATTTCATTTTTCAAATTCTTAGCCCTCTGAGAGTGAGTTAGTTTTTCTCCTGTAAATGTAGAAATTACAGTTGTATCAATCTTAATATTCAGTCAGACTCTAAGACATACTTCTTAACTCTGGGTTTCATAGGCAAATGTTGCTTAGACTCACAGTGTTTCAGTCACACTTGAGATGGTTCTAATGTTGCTGTTGCCACATGCAATAACCCGCTACTACATTCTCTGTCAGCACCCAGTGGCCATTCCTGAGGTGAGGGAGCCACAGAAGAGGAAGGAACAGGCCATGAGCTTTCCTTTCCTTTGACAAGATTTGAGAAAAAGAAGAAAAAGACTTTTTTGTTTATATATGCATGTCTCTTGGCCACTATCCTGATTGTGTTATATTTATCTACTTTAATTTTCTCATTCAATTCCCCAAAGTATACTTAGCTGCCTTTCCTTTTTCTTAGAACATCACTCTCAAATACAAACCATGGGTCATCTTTCTTTCTTTGTTGTTGTTTCCTCAAGGGGTAGCTGCAGATTTGTTAGTTAGAAATTCTGAAATCCAGTGAATTGAAAAAATATGCCTTTTAAATATTTGTCTTCATTTTTAATAGTAACAAATAATTGATTGATGCAGTGGGTTTCATTTTGTACTTAAAAGCAGAAAAAAGTTACAAAAGACACATTGAATATCAGAGCTAGAGCTCACATTATTATTCAAGTCATTATAATTTCAAATCCTATGTAATTTCTCTATAATTAAGATACCTTCATTTTTTTTCACATTCTTTGAACAAAGTTTGCAGAAACAAAGGGCACATCAGTCTACTAGAATCAATGGCAAACACTAGACTTTACTAAGATTTGGGGAAAGAAGTCATTTTGCTCCTAAAGTCAGTGGTCTTGTGGAATGAATTGTTCTCCTCTTGGAGTTTGTTTTCATGAACACCTCACATCTGGATATTAGGAAAGTACTTAGCTTCAAGGAGAACAAAAATGTTCTTGATGTTGAAGGTGATTTACAAATAGGCAGAGGGCCTGGGCGCCAATGGCTCACACCTGTAATCCTCGCTACTCAGGAGGCTGAGATTTGAGGACTGTGCTTCAAAGCCAGACAGGAAAGTTTGTGAGATCCTCATTGCTAATAAACCACCAGAGAACTGGAAGTAGCGCTGTGGCTCAAGTGGTAGAATGCTATGAGCTGAGGAGCTCAGGGACACCATCCCAGAGTTCAAGCCCCACAGCTGCAAAAAAAAAAAAAGGAGGGGAAAGAAAGAGAGAGAGAGAGAGAGAGAGAAAGAGAGGTCAAACAACTTCCTATGTCCTTCATTGCTTATGCCTTTTATTGTTTCACATTACAACAAGGACCTTAAATGTTAACAGTTACTATCAACCCCTGCATAGTCATAACACAGTCACCTATGCTATGACGGATTTCTGAGATTAGAAATAGCTTGGATTTGGGTAAAGTCACAAACATTCACTTATGAATAGCCTCTGCTGAGAGTACACTTAAGCAGAGCATACAGGTTAATGCTCTGTATGAACGAGATGAAATGTGTCTTTAGCAGGTGTGAATCTGACACTGGAGGGAGAATGCCAGGGGGTAGAAGGCTAATTCTCTTTTGCATTTCTCTAGAGGAGCACTTCCCAACCACTCTCAGGAGTCTAAATTGAGTATTAAGAGTCCCATGTGCTTAGAATGAATTCCACTGAGTATGCTAATAGTGTTAAAATACTTTCTTATATAATGGAAACCAGGAAATTTCCATAGCATTATTTGCTTTTGGCAATGAAATTAGCATAATTCACATTATTTTTTTTATAAAGCAGATGGTGTGGGAGAGTGCATTAATAAGTAAGACCGAATATCACATTTTATTGATTATCAAATGAAAACAATTAGCAATTACTGGCATACTCTTGTGAGTATGTTTAAAATTGTGACATCCATTTAGTAGGTAGATGCTAGAACTCCTCCTTGGTGTTAATCTTTATAAAATGATTATGAATTCATAGCTAAGTTAATGAAAGCCCAGATGGTCATTGTATTTGAAAGATGATTGAGCAAAGCTCTTTCTTAAAATTATATTTTTATTATCTTTAAATAGTTTTACCGAGGGGTTACCACTCAATGTGCCAGTTTATAAGTATAAAGTGTCTTGATCAGTGTCACACCTTGAACTAAGATCTCTACGTGGAAGAGTCTTGGAACACAGGAGGAGCAGGTATAAAGACACATGTTTTAGTAATCAGGGTTAGTCGAACTTGCCCATTGGCCAATATATACCTCAATTCTTTGCACAAAGGGAATGCTGACAGTGCCAACCTAGATTTAGAACCCTTCAGCCTGAGACCCCAGTGAAGACAAAGAGCATGGCCTGGGTATTGCTTTTCCCCAGGCTCATTCCCAGAAATCTCACCCGAGCCCCTAGCAGTCCCCTTCATGAACTGCGGATGAGGATGAGAAATGACATTTGTTCGATACTCATTCTCTTTCCCATCTCTGTAACCCTGCTAAATAATGGAAAGAAGCCTAACAGTTAGATAGAACTGGTGATGAGACTTTGCTCGTAAAAGTCACAAGGAGACTGAAGAAAACAAAAAAAAACCCCACCAAACACACAGAGTGCTCATGGAAGCCAAGTGTCACTTTCCTCTTGACTGTCCCATTCATCAGCTTGTACAAATTTAGATGGCAAAAGCAAAGGAAGAGCTTTAGGAGGGTCTTCTACCCTTCTAGCCAATGAAGGCACATAGTTTTGAATACAAAGCCTCCAACATGTATGTTGCATTCTAACGGGCCGATGCTTTTAATGTCACCAGGAATAAGGGGGAATTTCTCAGAGAAAAAAATAGCATCCAGAAAGTATTGTGCATGCTATGCCTTCAACCAAGAAAATGAAACTCATGTGAGATACAGAAAGAAAACATTTGGTAAGTGAGACCCATACCAAAGCTCATTATGTGGCATCACATACAGTCTATGGTGAGAGGCAACAATGTGGTGAAGAGCATGTATCCGAAGAAGGGCAGAAAGCACGGTGTTCAAGTTTGGAAGTCATTGTTATTCTAGCCAACAATGATTGATCATGTACTTTGTGTTTAGTTGGAACTCCGTGTGTGTGTGTGTGTGTGTGTGTGTGTGTGTGATCACTCACAAATGCTCTCTGCAAGGGTTTTCTAGTTGTCATGGTAGTGATTTGCTCCCCCTCAAGTTAATGCATTAAAATAACTAGTTTATAATGCCCTTCACAGTAGGATACTTAACTGTGGGTGACTGTGACATTAAGTCTGTGATTCTGGGAGGGACTTAAATGTCATTACATGAAATCTCATTTGGATGTTAGACACATGGATGGAGATAATGAGACGAACAAAACTGCCAATCAGAAAACTTGTGTGACCTCTCTATGCATCTTCACATCCTCACAGCACGCTGCATGCATGTGCTCCTATGGGACTCGGGTTTCAAATGTGACTTTACAATAAACAAACCAGAAGTCCCATTGCCTCAGCAATTACCCAGCATCAACAAAGCAATAGCACATTGGTCACAATAATCACATATCCACCTGCCCCGAAACAAAGAGGATGTATGTAGCCTTCCCCTTTTGATGGAAACTGTGTCCATAGTTTGTAGATTCTAACTTCATCACTCCTACAACTCATGCTGTGTTTCTCTTTGCCTTTCAGGGTGAAAATTATCATTTTTTCTTCCCCCAGATCTTGGAAATCTCACTTTATTTTTCCAACAACTATCAGTCCAGGAGCTGTTATCTAAACTCTGAATTTCAGATAAGGCTTCTTGAGTACATTTACTATAGTTCTTTTCAACCTGAAGACCCAACTAGAGAGATGAATTGTACATTGCCTACACTTTTAAACTTGTTGAATAAAGTCCATACAGGGTCTTATGCAACAGACAATTGACAGATAAGGGTTCATAGCAATTTTGAAACCCAAAAAGGCACTTGTCACAATTTCTTAGAGTCTCGCCTACTTCCTCCAAATGCTATTCTGCCCCCTGACTTGTAGCTCCTTTCCTAACTTAGTGTTTTCTAAGTGTACTGTATTCAAATGAGAAGACCAAATCAAACACTCTTCCTGCCTAAAATGGTGGCAAGCCCAATGGCATCTTTTCATTTTGGACTGACTTTGACCCTTGAGATCCAGGCTGACCATCTTCTTTAAATATGTTGTTGGTCTTTTACAGTATAAAATTTACTTTCTTGTCATTTCTCTTAGAATTCTTACTTGTTACTCCTGACCATATTACCTTTTCATTGTTATTAATGGGAAAGTGTGTTTTCTTATCATGACTTATTGTATTGAGCCACATTGAATACCTGGCAGTAATGACCCCTTATTTGATATTATCTCCTATGTTCATGGCCATGGTGACCTTCCCCCAATACTGTGACCTCCTTCACCCAGTGGTGAGAGCTGATCTTGGAAAAATACCATTGCAATTCGCCCCTCTTGCTCTTCTTAAAAAGGAGATAGCCCAGACAAGTGAATCATATAACCCACTCATTCCTATTACCTTCAGGCTATAGGTAGCCAGTCACTAGACCATGTGTGAGTGAGGCTTAGACCAGCAGGCCCCAGCTGGTGTCAGATGCATGCATAAGCCTCTCAGAGATTATTTGAGCTGATCCAGGGCTTACTGTTTACTCCTCAGAATTATGAGCTAAGTAGATGCTGTTTAAAGTCACTCATTTTGAGGGTGATTAGCTTTGCAACAATAGAAAACTGATACAGTGGTCTTCTTTAAAACATAAATAGATGCTTCTTGTTCTAGAGCCTGAATCTACACTTGGTAAATTTGTACAGCTGGTCTGGATCAGTCTCCAAAGAAGTTAAATGCAGATTTTATGCTTGCTATACTATTTTTTGAAAGGATATGACTATCTATTTTAATACCACATTTACATATAGAAATCATCATTGCCATTGCTAGATTGGTTAATTTCAGCTGCTAAACGAACTTTACAACCATTACAATTACACTGATAGTGACTAATTTTGATTCTTCTAAATTGAGCTCCTTAAAATTCCTATACCTTGTAGAGCTCCTAAAACATGCACATTAGACAGTTTAGTACAAATATACCTTTTCATATAAATTACTGTAGCATATAAAAGTACAACGTGCTTCATATTTGAAAACTGAACAATTTCAAATGCAAGCAATGCTCTTTCTTTTGGATAATTCATATTTTGCTATTTTCATCAGTTTTTTGAATGACTACAGAAAAGGCATTATGTATTTAATTCTTCCATGTGTAATGCTGTATTCAGAAGGCTCAGTAATTTTAGATAGTATCTTAAGGCATTGCATATTCTTATCTTCCCCTAAAACTCTATAGTAGAGTAGTTCTGTAATATATATTGTAGAGAGACATATTTATTCAAAATGTGTTTGCCCCAATCACAAGTTCTTTGGCTTTCTAATTGCTTTCCATTGTTTTAGTTTCTACTCTTTTATCTGGTCCACATTTTCCATTTGAAAATACTCTTGACCTTTTTCTTGGTGTGTCAACTTCAAATCCTTGCTTCTGCCTATTGTTCCTTTCTTATTTCCTCCAGTCCTTATGGAGAGATTTCCCTTTGCTTTGGGTAATTGGGTTAGTGGAACGTTTGCTAACCAGACTAGCAAGTCTCACATGATAAGCCTGAACTAGTAAACCTTGAAACCCAACAACTTAGGTACACATTGTACAAGTATTTCCCATCAGTGGATTCTTTATGGCACACCAGTGTTTCTTTAGTTCAGGAAGCTCATTTCTGCCTCAGAGATTCAAAGTTACTGTTTACACTCATCTACCATGCTTTTGTTCATATTTCTCCCTTGTGTTGTTCTACTGATTTGTGTGAGATTCTATGGTAGCACCTTACTCTTCCACTACTTGGAGTTCTGTTCAATGCATAGGGATTGCTATCTGGAATTACTTTATGTTTACTTGGAAACAGAATAACTGAAAGAGAAGTGCTTTGCCTCTCTTCTTGTCAGAGCCAGAGTGCTCACAGCAGTTGGCACATAGCAGTGCTGCAGTCGCTAATTCCTGGAGTGAAGAAGTTTTCTTAGATCTGGTGAGATGATAGGGTTCTTCTACTCTGAACTGTGAAGGACTTCCTTCATTGAGCACCATTGGCAAACTAAAGCATCCCCCGGAAATGACAACTAAAGTCAATGAAGGGGCTTCAAAAATTTTTTTCCTTAACGATCTGTTTCAGGAGCACATATTGATATGTTGGAAATTGAGATAATATGTTTACTCATACATTTTAAAAGTATCTGGAGACTTGAATTGGGAGAGAGATTAAATATATTTGCTATAGCACTGTATATACAACTTAGAATTAAAGCATGCTGCATGTCAGAGCCTAATGATAAGTTATATTAAATACAACCATGCTTCTTTTTTCAGATAAAGGAAAAACAGATCCCTATGCTCCCAAATATTATAGCTAGCTCTTAAGAAAAATGGCAAAACAAGAATCAAGATTTCCTGACTCCTGCTTCATTGTTTTTTATGTTGTGATTGTCTTTCTTTCTACTTGGTATCCTTTTATTTTTTTTCCAAAAAATGGAAAAGTTTGTCTATCCATCCATCATCCATCCACCCATCCATCCATCCACCTAGCATTTATTGAGTACTTACCATTTGTATGCATGAGTGCTCTGTTACGAAACAATCATTGTATTCCCTATGTGGCCTGATTCTCTTCAGGACTCTTTGAGATTCAGGGGATAGCACCGTAGCTGCAAATTCTTTGCTCAGAGTCCTTGGTCCCTGTTAGCAGTGAAATTATTTTCAAAATAGTACAAATATGGGGGTTTACAATACATTATAACTTTTCAACCTAAGAGTCTACCCCAAGACAAGTACTTTTAAAATCTTACAAGTACCTAACATTCTGTGAAGAGTTCATAAACAGAACCTTTAAAATGTCACGCCATGAGAATGGTCTAAGTCACTGTGCCCCCACGTGGAAGCTGTGTCTTTCCCCAGAGCTATGTGAGCACCATTGTCATCAGCTGTCTTCAGCCACATCTATGCCTTCATCTCTGTTCTAAGAATCATTCCCCTGTCTCCCTCTTTGCCAAGTATCACTTTGGTGAAATTATTTAAAGCAAATATGTTTGTTTGAATCTAAATTGTGCTTACAATGGTTTCCTTTTACATGTCAGGTGATTTTGTGACTTTGTTCCCCTTAGTCTTCCTTCAAAGGGACATGTGTTATAGACTGAATGGCTCTTACAAGTTTGAGTAGAATTATTTCCCAAGGCATACCATATTTCTACACTAATCTATGTGTTTTTGCTGAATGATTATGTATTAGTTAACATTGCATCAAGGTTTTAAAAATTGGATCACAAGAATATGTTGCATGTGGTACATATTTCTGTTAGGTGTCGTTCATTTTGATCTGTTGCCCATCCAGATGGACTACAGCATATGCTACATTTATCATTGGAGATAAATAATGAAAGGGCAAACTTACAGTCTAAAGCACATCATTTTTATTTTACACTCAATCTGATTTAATTTTCTGCAAAAGAGGAAATGATGTTAAAATAAATATTGCTGTTGTCCTTCCATATAACAACTTTATTGGCAAAAACAATAATTCCCCAAAGCAGCATTCTCTATTCTTTCTTTCTTTTCTTTCTTTCTTTCTTTCTTTCTTTCTTTCTTTCTTTCTTTCTTTCTTTCTTTCTTTCTTTCTTTTAATTTAATTGTCAAGGTGATGTTCAGAGGGGTTACAATTACATACATAAAGTAGTGAGTACATTTCTTCTCAAACTTGTTACCCCTCCCCCATTTTTCCCACCTTCCCTCCTCCAACTTCTTCAAATTGTACTTAATTTCCAACATATTGCCTTGTGCATATCGCTGTTGCATTGCTTCATATTTTGTTTCTGTCTCACCATTTTGATAGTCCCTTCTCTTTCCTAATTCAGATAAACATAATCAATACCCAGGGTACCAAAATCAAATACAGTGATAACAAGGGCTAAACCATAGGGAAGAAAAACATAAGAAAAAAAGAAAGAATTTCAATAGTAAAATAAAAATAACAGTAACAAAAAACCTCTGTTTCCATATCTTGGAATTCATTTCTCTTAGCATCATCATGATCATATAAACATAGCTATTGAGTTATTGTGATCTTCTGCTCGGACTATCCTACACATATTCTAATTATTACCAGTGATGGAAACCATGGAATTTATGTTTCTTTGGGTCTGAATCACTTCACTTAATAGGATTTTTTCCCCCAGTCTTTCCATTTCCTTACTAGTGGGGAAATACCATTCTTTCTCATGGAAGCGTAGAATTCCATTGTGTATACATACCACCTTCTCTTGATTTTTTCATCTACTGAGGGGAATCTGGGTTGGTCCATACTTTAACTATGACAAATAATGCTGCAGTGAACATGGTTGTGCTGGTAGCTTTAGTATGGCCTTGTTTGTGATCCCCCAAAGCATTCTTTTCTCCCTAAAATACATCACTACTGTGGCCTTAACTGGTAGAAACTGCCACAGTGAACCTACACATTTCTGTGATGCTGCTCATATACTTTCTGTCCTCGAGTGGTACTCTTAATATTGAGTTTAACCCCAAATAAGAAAATTCAAATAGTGTTTTTCAGCTGTGCACATGAAGAAGGCAAACGTGCTCCTTGTGTTCCTGGCATTGTGTGAACTACATTTCTCTCCTAGGGATGTCTTTATATTTCTTTCTTGTAAAGAAAACCAGAAGGGCACCCTAGAGAGCACCTAGCCATCCCACACAACTGCAAATCTATTGTAAGAGAAAAACAAACATTGCCAGCCATATACCCATGGCTCTCTAGCAAGGCCTCTCTGCTTGTTCTTTGTGGGATCTGAAATCTAGGTTCTTTCTAGGGCCTCTGAAGCCTATGGAGAAGGCAGTGTTACAGTGCCATTTTCCTTCCTGCTTTACCCAGGCCAGGGGAGCAATTAAGCTTAGCCCTTCTCATTAATGTTCCGTGGCTAGACACAGTTAATTTAGATAAACAATTCCTGAGCCAGGAAGTGTACTCTTTTATTTTGTTGCCTTTTATTTTCCCAGGCTGATTGTTTCTGGCTGTGTGTGGGATGAAGTGTAGATGAAGGAGGAGATGTGTTGAGTGGTGAAGGAAATGGTTGCTGAGTATTTGATATGGCTGTCTGCATCTATAATCCCATACCTGCCAGAGGTGCAAACAGTACAGTGTTTACTAGGGAAGAAAATGCTACAATAAGAAAAGTAGAGAGCTTTTATTCTGTGTTCAGTATAGAGTGGGAACTCATCAAATGCTATTGAATTGTAATGGTGTTTTTGATTAATACTCTATGCATGAGTTAACTGCTTTAAATATTATTTGATAGTTTTAATGCATGGAAAATAATGGAGATTTTTCGGAGTCACAGAACAAACCTACAACACAAGGTAGTGAATATTGTCTTTGCAACAAGTAGTAAAATGCATCTCCAAATTCTCACTTGGCAAGCTGCCCATGTAGAAACTCAAGTATAAGTTTTCCTCTCATGTTACTCATTTAGTTTCTCTGTCTATGTAGCAGAAATTTCAAGCCAAATGCCTTCAAGCAAACTGGGACTTTGACTTTTTTTTTCCTGGGTAGGTAAGAGATCGTGAATAGCATCAGAGAACGTACAAAGCTGTCTGCAAATAAAGCATTCTCAAGATGAATAGAGGGACTTCAACCTGCTCTTCTACCTCACAAGTTCAAGGCCATTCTGGGCTATATAGTGAGATCCTACAGCAAAGAACAAATGAGATAGCAAAGAAACACAGCATTTTCATGGAAATGAGTGCACGGAGCTGTGTGATAGTGAAATACATACATTCACCACGAGGCTTTTCGTCATGATGGTCTGAAATATTCCCAGCCATACAGATCATACTCTTATGAAGGCCTGCTTGACATGCCATCAGGTAGAACCTTATTCTGAAAGTCATCCATATGTACCCATCATGATTTTAACTTCATTTGTGAACTGAGAGGCTATTTTTGGATGCGATTAACATTTAAATCAGTGAATTTTCAGAAAGAAGATACAACTGTCGTAGCATGAGTAGGTCTCATCTAATCCATCGAAGATCTTTCATACAACACCCACAAAAACCCACACTGACTGTCCCAAGCAGGAAGGGATTTGTGAGCAAATTGTGAGCACATCCATGTCTGAATCCCCAGCTTACTACAGATTTTATAATTCTGAGCTTCCATTTTCATGGGAGCTAATTCTTTATAATGAATCTTCCCCCATACTGAGTTAGATACAGACATAGGTAGAGATCTAGAGTAAGGGAGAGGTAGAGATAGCTAGAGGCAGGGTTAGATAGGTATCTAGATTTCTGCCTAATTCATTTTTTCTGGAAAACTACGAGTGATACAACTATCCAGTTCTTTTGATGTTCCTCTATGCTGCACTAACAAAAATACTAAGGACATGAGAAATTAGGGGTAAAGGATAGAGGAAAATAGGGGAGAGTGAGAGCAGGAAAGGCATTGACAGTTGAAGATGGTTGCTGGATTTTTTTTTTATTGTGCTAGTTATGCAAATGGCCAAGGTGAAATGCCCGTCTTAAATTATCTCTAAAGTACCACAGTGAAGCTTCAGTATAGTTCTTCATCTATCCTGGATCTGTTCCTCTGCCTTTCTTCACTCCCAAAGCTCATTGCTCCTGACTCAAGCCGACGAGGGACCAACCTGACTTTGCAGAAAGGTTAACTTAGTAAAGGATTATAATTGGACAGCATTACTCCTCTGCTAAATGACTTTGATTACTTCCCACAGCCTTCGTGGTAAATTGAGTTCTCTTGTCATGTTGTGCAAAGTCCCTTGCTGAAATGTTTCCAAAAGACATTTCCCAATCCTGGTCTCACTTGTGTCCTCTCATTCATTGATGGACTTATTACTGTCTGATTACACAATGCTGGGATAGCTTCCATCTATCTGAAATGTCCATTTCCTGTTCTCTGGTGTCTGCTTTTTAAATGCATCACTGAAAACAGAACTCCTTGGTAGAATATGTTTAATTGCATAGACCCAGACCTATTCTCCCCTCAGTACAGTGTGAAACTTGTGTTACATGATTGTGATTGTGCACTCACGTTTTAGCAGACTGTGTTGCAAGTTTCCCACCCTCCTGCTGGAACTCTGAAATCAACAAACATCATTTAGACCCTCTGCTGGGACACCAGGCAAACTATTCCTTATGGCTCCATTTCCTTATCTGTACACTGGAGAAAGTAATGGGAACATTAATAAATTGTAGTGTTTTAACATATGAAAATGTTGAGAACAGTTCCTAGCATATTTGCTTTAATTCATTTATGTATTGCCTCTTCAATCAATATTGAGCTCTGGCCACACGTCACCTACTGTTCACTGTTTATCATTGCCACTCTTACCATTATTGGATTCCTATTTCTTTTTGAGTGCTGAGCAGCAAGCTCAATAAATGTCACATAGATGTTCATTATGTATTTATTGATACAAGAATTGTTTTGGTCATTAGGCTTAAACTCTGGGAAATTGGATGCTCAGTTTTAATCCTATTTATTAGGTAAAAGTTTACAGATTATAGCTATGAAAAAAATGCTTCATACCCTAAAGCTGTTTCCTCTTAATGGTAGGGAATTTAAATAACCTAATTAAAATGAAATAATATCTTCCTTGTATGCAAAATAACTGTGTTTATAAAGACAAGGCATTATGAGATCACACTGGAAACACCAAATTACAAATGGTGAGATTATGTGTTTTATTCTTAATGTAATATAGAAAAGTTTAGTATAATTAGATGTAAATTTTCCATTGAAATATTAATAATCTCAATTCTAAGGCAAGTTTAATATTACTTTTCAGGCACTGCACATATATTAATTCTTGATAGTAGCATAACATCTCATGCCAACTATACTGAACATATATATATACATATACATATATGTGTATGTATATATATATTATATATATATAGCCATGTCTGCCATCTCTCAGCTTCTGGTATATCATAAATTTGACTTAGTATTGTGAGGATGGAAAATGAAAGCATGTCCCTTCCTTATGAAATAATGTGTACATTCTTAGATAGCAAGCTTGGGGTCTTAAGGTTAGATCAGCATGGCTTCCTCAGTTTTCGTAACAAAGCCTTATTTTTTCGGCGGCTCTGTAACCTGTTCTGATGCTGTGGTTTTCCAAGGCAGGAATATGTCCACTTTGAGATAATGACTTAGTTGACCTCGGTTAAATCGTGCAGAATCAGTCATTGAAGGCTAACAAAGCAGAAGCAGATGCAGTGCTGCTCTAGACATGAATATGCCAATAATTCTGATTAAAATATCATACACAGTATGCATGCAGACAGAACAAGAACTAGGTCTGAGACCTTGATGTTGACATTGGAGGCCTCTTTAGCATTTTTTCTTTCATTGTCTTGAGAGAGAGAAGCAAAATAAATGAACCCTAACTCTAAGAAGTCTAGTCTGTGGATTGCCCAACTTCAGTTGTGTTAGGACATTTGTTTTTCCTCCATAGAGCAGCTTTCTGATAGGTCAATGAAGAGGTTGAAGCTGACAGTCCAGAGGACCTAGGGACCTAGGGATGCTTCTTGTAAAGTGCTCATGTCTGGCACGCTGGCAAGCCTGTACCTAGAGATCTCTAAGGAAAGAGATAGCTATAGATATATAGGTCTAGAGAGCTATCTAGAAGACATCTGGATTTCTAGGGACATACCTAGATTTCCTCATTGAGTGGAGCAGTTTCAAAGCTCAGAGTTTGAAACAAATTCTCACCCTTCCACTTTTCCTCTGCTAGCTAATCTGTGTACCTAAGATACGATATAAGAAACCTGTGTATCATTTTCTTGGCTCCAGTTGGCATACATGTTAATAAATATCATGAGATTTATGCGTATCGAACAACTTAAAAATCCAATGTTCATGTGTTGTTCCTTTTTAATTTAGGGAAATAATTCTTAAACTTTTATAAGACCCTTACCCTATAAAACCATAGGAAAATCATCAACAGTTTTTGCTTTAAGATTTACTTTAATTGTACATAAAAATAATTCACTTCCAATGACACATGCCATTAAGTGATGGTCACTTGATACAAGAATAGTAACAGTATAATCACAATCCACAGCAATCTCAACAAGTTAAACATTTGTGAGTTCTAACTGAAACCACAAATTTTTTTTTTTTTTTTTTTTTTTTTTTTTGGCCAGTCCTGGGCCTTGGACTCAGGGCCTGAGCACTGTCCCTGGCTTCTTTCCCGCTCAAGGCTAGCACTCTGCCACTTGAGCCACAGCGCCGCTTCTGGCCATTTTCTGTATATGTGGTGCTGGGGAATCGAACCTAGGGCCTCGTGTATCCGAGGCAGGCACTCTTGCCGCTAGGCTATATCCCAGCCCCCACAAATTTTTTTTATCATGTTCTTTGTGTTTGGAGGAAACCACAAATGTAACAGTCATTGCATAGAATGGCTCTAGGAAGATGGAGTCAAACAAATGAAGAAATAAACCTGAAGATTCTTCTTATGGAATGGGTTACAGAAAACTGGAATTAAAAAACACTTGATTTACATCAGGAGGTTTTGTTTTTTCCTTTTATACATTATCTTAACCTAGAATTTTTCATGTGTGTTTCTTTACTCTTGACATAAAACATCACTTTGGAACTTCTGAAAAGTGCAAGTTTATTAGTGATGGTTTAGGCCCTTTGAATCAGAAACTCAGATAGAGCCCAGAAAACCTGGTTGTAGCATTCCGTTCAAGTGGCCCAAGCATGGTAACTTAACAGATAATACCTAGGCAAAGATTTATGTTCACTGTGTAAGTAACATCAATGAAACTCAGTTTTAAAATATAACTGTGATTACTAAATAAGTATGAAGTTGTATGTTTCTGTTAGTCCTGAACCTAAGCTGAAGATATTCTCTGCTTTCTCATTAGTGATAAAGAAATAATAAGTGACCTAATAATACAGGTCAGTATTTGCTAATAAGTGGTTATTTATAAAAAAACAAAAAACAAAAAACAAACAAGTGATCAAGAAGTAGTGATACGACAGCTGCAGGTGGTTGTGGAAAGAGCCAGGCAGTAGTATTTGGGCCAGGTGGGTTACGCTCTGTTTTTAAGCTCTATTTTCCTAGATAAGCATTTTGTCTATTGACGGCTGAGTAACAACACTGACTGAAGACTGATGGCTTAAAATGAAAATTGATTATTTCCTCACCATTTTAAGTTAACTAGGCATAATTGGGAAGTTCTTGTATATTGATGTCTGATTGTATTGCTGGAGTTGGAATCCTCAGGCTTTACCAGGCTACAGGTTCAGAGGTGGTTCCTTACTTTCCTGTCTTGGCCTCTTCCTGCCATGTGTCTCTTCCCTGGAAGCCTTTCCAGGTGCCTTCAGTCCCCACATAGTTGTTTCTGGGTAGTACCTTTTGTGTCATGCATCTGACTTTTAAGAGAGAGGATATGGAAGCTTCCAGTCTCCTGAACAGCCAGGAACTGGCACTACATCAATTCTACCACAGTCAATTGGCCAACACAATCACAGGTCCAGTCTTGAGAATCATGTATGGGTTCTAGAGATCATGGTTTGTTATAGGGCCATGATTAACTGTGAGTTATTAATGATCTCTAGAACATATTAGGTTTGGCCTAGATAATGTCTGGAACTATAGAACACACACACACACACACACACACACACACACACACACACACACCTATTCTTTTGGTCATACTGCAATTTGAACTCAGGGCCTCAGGCTTGCTTGGCAAGTACTTACCACGTGAGCCATGTCTTCATTCCTTAGAACATTCCTGTATGTAGCTTTACCATGACTCACAACGGTTCCTCCCATAAATTGTAATTCACCAAGGAGAACAGTAAAATACACTGTAAATGAAAATCATCAGTTTTCTAATCCTGTGATCTTTTGTTTTCAGTGGGGTACCAGTCTCTGCTATTGAAAATGAAAAATCAAAGAAATTTTCCTTTGGGTTATAAAGCCACCAGCAATCTCTCAGAAATAGTCTCTTAGGTTGATGAAGTACTCTTGCTCTCACTTCATCTCTGCAGGCAGAGTACACAAATGCCCCAGGCTACAGCCCAGTCTCACAGTGTTCATATGTAACCAGTGCATTTGTATATGTAAAGTTTGCAAACTGTGTGGTAGTTTATAAATTCATGCATGTGGAGCATTTCTTTTTCTTTGAACTTGTATCCCATTTAAATCACCACTCTTTAGAAGCATAGTAGTTTTATTCTGAGCCAGATGTTTTTGAAGTGCAAGCTTCTATAGAGAGATGCAATGCTTTATGGAAAACCTATTGAGTGGAAATAAATGTAATTTCTTAAAAATATATCTTGAATATACAAGTCTTATTGCTTAGTTTTGATCTCGTAGGATGAAGCAGACGCTGTGTCTTTATATGAAACTCATGAAAGTTTTTTTTTTTAACCAGAAAGAACAAAGTAAAATTCTCAGTCATGAATACTTCCAAAAAATAGTAAAGGATGTTTAGGAAAAATGAATGCATGCTAATAGGGGATCCTTCTTGAAGGTTCTAACAAGAATGAGTCAGTGAGTGGGTGAGAAGATGGAATTGCGGTGTGTCTGGGGCTACATATGGACTTAAAGCCTGGTGTATTTTGGGTTTCTTTGTTTTTAGGATGGCTGGGTATTATTCAAATTCTCAAAAGGCTCTCTGAATGCAGTACAGAGGATGCACTCTAGGGAAGCATGAATTAAGCAGGGGGGCTGGGAAAAGTGACGGTAGAGATCTATACATGGGTGATAGCTGTGGATCTATGGAGAATGGGACAGATTTTCTATGTACTGTGAAACTAGTGTGGATCTATGTGTGGACCAGGATTGTGTATAACAGGCAGTAGTCACAATGGATTTACTTGTGTTGGTCTAGGAGATTCAATGATGGACAAGTTGAGCCGCTTCCTTAAGAGAAAGAAACAGAAAAGAGCAAGTTGCAGAACAAATAACAAATGCTGAATGTTCATGCAGAACTGCCCATCATTGTATCTAGTACATATGCTTCATCAACCTCTCTCCCCCCTTCCTCCCTTCCTTCCTCCTTCCCTCCCGGTATCCCTCCTTCATTCTCCTTCCCTTCCTTGCTCCTGCTCTCTATCTCTCCCTTCCTCTCTCGCTCCGTTCCTCATTTCCTTTCTTTTTCCCTTCTATTCTCCTTTCCTTTCTTTTTTATTTCTTTCTGTTCAAACACATGAAAGACTATCCTTCATAAATAGGAAACAAATTAAAAAGGCCAAGCTCTTGACAGCAAAGCAGAGCATTCTGCAGTCACAGCAAATTAGATTCCAGGTGTATAATTTTCTGGGCAACATCCTACTGTTACTACATTTTATACTTTTTTGGTGTCTGCTGCATGAAATTAATCATTATTATCCCTAATCTATTCTTTATATTAGTTTCTCATTATGGTTTATATATAATTACATGGAATTTTGAAAAGAAATGTGTCATATAACCTTGCTGATGGTAGAATCTAATGTGAGATAGAATTTAGTGTTGACTTAATTAAGCAGCTATCATATTTTTTTCAGGAAAAACTTGTCGGCTATAGCTGTAACTTGTGTTAATAAATTCAAATAAAATGTAGTAAGATGGTCACAGATTACACTGTGTATCTTTATAACGTACTTTACAGTTAAAATAGTTTTTAATGTATTAAAACCACACACTTTCTCTATTTGTTGGAAAAAATAATATAGCTCTCTGAGTTTCCAATAATACAAGTGTAGTGGGAATAAATCAGAGTTAAGTGAGAATATGTAGTGGAAGTGGTCTGCATTAGAGAAACTCTTGGAAACTTTTGGCTAACTTTTTCATCATAGTATGTGTAGACTCAACTTTCCTTTCATGAAGACGCAACTTTGTACGAACCATTATTTCACATCACTACTCCTATCTACTTATTTTCCCCAAACCACTTATCAGTCCTGTTGCCTACAAAAATATTCTCTGTGGTAAGATCTTTTTTTGCTTAAAGGAACAATTACCTACTTGAAATTCTTATTACTAATTTAGCAGTCGATTAAAAAATCATTATGTTTACTTTTAGTTAAATTGTGACATTCTGGAAATCTGTTGGTTTCCCTTTTCAAGTATAATTTTACTGCTATTTTTGATATAATTGTATTGTGTTGTACATTTCATAAGCCAGACAACGAGCGCAGCTCTTTTTGAACAATGTTACTCTTTCTTCACTTTTCTTCAGTTTCCCCTTCTTGTCCCTGCCCACAGTTGAATAGTTCATTTTCCATAGAGTATATATTGAATACCATGACTGTGTTTGTCCACCCTTTCTTCTTCCACAGTGATGGTTTCTTTTATTGGTCAGTTCAGCAGTGACTTCAGTGATCAAATTTCCAAAATAAGCTGTCATGTGCTGCGTTATTCATGTCAGCCGAGTTCATTCAACACATTTTCAAATTTTTATTATATGTGAGAGAATTTTTTTCTCTGTTTCATGACTAAAGGAGTGTAGGAAATTTGGCTACCATTTTAGCAGGCTTTCTTCTAAGTTTTTTTTTTTTTTTTGAATTTAGATTTGCAGAAATATTCTGAAGATAGTACAAAGTGTTCTGATGATACACCCACAATTCAGATCCTTCTAGTGTTAACATCTTACATAACTATAATTCTTAAATATTAATTTTATCAAAACAAAGTAAAGTGGTTGGATAATAATAATTTTATTAGCCACTGTCCTTTGTATGGTTAGTCCACCATTTCCCCCCATTTTTTCCACCATTTCCCCCCATTTTTTCCATGCCCATATTTTATGTTAGAATCCCACATTTTATTTTCTTAGCATATTTCTTTGTCTCCTCTCTGTCAGTTTTTCAGAAGACTTTTGAGATCCCTGGTGTTTATATGCAAAATAGGTAAGTATTTATAGTTCCTGCTGTATTTTATATGAATATGAAAGTTGTTTCATTAGCTTATACATTCACTGGGCACTGAGTAAGCTCTCTTCTTGGCACTGGAATACAGACATGATTAAAATGCTCTCTTTCTAGAGAGATTCTATTGTAAGTAAAGCAAGTATTTTAACAAAGATGTGAGGAGGATATAAGGGACAGCGCCGCCCCCTGGAAAGATGGGGTGGAGTCTTCAGGGAGAAAAGTGAGACTTCTGTAGATGATTCAGTGATTGGGACAAGGGAATGTATCTGCTATTTTTAAATTAAGATTTAATGATGATTACAAAGGTCTTCAGGACTGAAGCTATCATTCATACACATTTTAAAATTCATTTCTCACTAATACACATTTTTTAAATGATCACAACCTAAATGTAAGTTTTGGTGTAGCAAATGCAAATGTTGTTCGAGTTCACTTATGTTTTCCAAATGGGAAATATTTTCTTTGTTCCGTAGACAGAAGGAAGGACTACAGAAGAATGTAGCGTTGTTAAAATCTACAATTGGCTTTCTGAAAGCAGAAACAAAGGGTGTTTCTTTTATAGAACACTGACATTTACAATTCTAAACAGTTTAAGATTTTATTGAGATCTCCCAGTCAGGCATCAAACAAAGCAGTTTTATGCCGAATTTATACAAGGTGCCAGAGGCAAAATTATTAATTTTGAAGCATGGCCATACTGCTCTTTGTCTTTTTGTGAGAAGCCAGTACTAGTATATCTTGCTACTTGGTGAGGCTCAGCATTACTGAGGGGACCGAATCTATATCTGCATTGGTAACAACCCCTTGGTGATTGACATATACATTCAGGCAATCAAGGGAGTAGTTGAGTAATCTAGTTCATTATAGTGTTAAGGTTTTGTGATGTATTTGGTAGTCATTAATAAAGTCATGGCTACAGTTGGTTTTTAGAAGATGAAAACCTGCGAAGCAAACATGTCCATGCTGAAATTCTGAGAAGGAAAGAACATTATGCATAATCGATCTTTTAAAATATGCATTAAATTTTTACCTAAGCACATGCAAGGGACAAATGGGAAAACTGTTTTTAAGCATCTTTAAATGTCACCTCATTAAGTTTCACTCTGTCTGATTATGTATTTTTAATGACTGAATGAAATTTGCTCTATCAATCTTCTAAGAAAATTTTCGATATGGAACTTTAGATCCTGCATCCTTTAACCTAACATTTAGGTTTATGTTAAACTGGAACACACATTTTCTTTAATAGAACCTGAATTTTTTTAGAATTTTAAGAAGTATGTCTTATCTTAGTATCTTACATGATCTTAATATCTTACATTTCTAAAAGAAATGCACTCTCCTTGCTAATTTAAGTTATATTTTAGAAAATAAATTATTGACCCTTTAAAAGACCTTTGTCCTTTTATATCTTTATTTCTCTATAAACTTAAAGCATCTACTCTGTATAAACTATTATTAGAGTTATAGTGATTTTTTTTTACAATCAGGAAAGTAACACAAACATCTAAAATACTATCTTACTCATGAATAATACAGATCAATTCTTTATTGATATGAATTAAAGACAAGGCTGATTTTTCTGTAAAGCATTTGATAAATTGTTCATTCTAGGTCAGACAGACTCTAAATTGCTTACCTAACTCTGCCATAGTCACACAAAACTAGCTATATATAGTAAAATATAAATATACACAAGTAAGCATGAGTGCATTCCAGTTAAATTTTGTGAATACCCAAACTTAATTTAATGATTTTGCTAATGTTTAAAATATTTTTAAGCTGTTGGAAATGTAAAAGCCATTCTTAGCTTTTGCACTACACAAATAGTGTTTGGCTTATAGGCCAGAGCTTGCTGACATCTTATAAAAGACTTTCAGGGTGGGGATGTGCTTCAACATGATTGATGATTGACTGTAGATTTAATAAGAGGAAGGTGAGTTCTTTGTGTATAAACAGAAATACTGACATTATAGAGATGGTCATTCTTATTCACTTGAGAAGAAAAACAGAGCATGAAAGACAGAGCCAGAAGCAATAAGAAGTAGAAGTCATTGTTTATCTAGGTGCTAAACACTATTTTAGTACTTTAAGTATTTCCTCCTGCTTAAACTTCACCTTACCCACATGAATAACTACCATCTTGCACATGAAAACACTGGCAGCTTAAGAACATGTTAAGGTTATGCTGCAAGAAATTGGAATTCATCCAGATCTGATGTTAAATCTTAATATCTGTGTACTGCACCAGCCTAACCACAATGACTTACTCCATCAAAACTCAGACATGCTAGATCCTAAAAAGTTTTATTTTTAGAGGAAGACAAGGGACAGTGTCACAGAAGGTGTGACAGTTATTTGAAAATGTTCGGTGGAATTCTGTCTCCATGTATACAAGTACAGAGTTGATGAGCACATAGACACTAAGACAGAAGGATGGAGAGCGGTTTTAAACTTTCAATGAATCTGACGTTGTCGTTCATCTCCCTCCTCATACACACTCCTTCTTTGCTTATCTTTTCTAGCCTTTCAAGCCCAATGAAAATGGATTAGGTCACACTATTTTGTGTTTCTGTTTTCTGGTCTTGAGTTATGAAAAGTAAGCTCAGTGCTGCTCTTATGGTACTTCTGAGTCCCTAAAGGAAAACTCAGGAGAAGAAAGGAGCCTCCTTTCTTTGGTGATTTTCCCATAAGCCTCTGAGGCCAACTGCACAGGATGGTGTGTGGCCATAGATGACAATGGAGGTAGCAGATAGGAGATTGTGTCTTTAGTAGACCATTGCCTTTTGTACTTTCCAAAAAGCAGATCATGGCCTCACAGCTATTGAAATAATATGCAAATTATATCCAATAGTTTAGATCCTAAATACTACATCGATGAAATGGTGAATGTTTCATTAGTACAAATATGCACCTTATGCAGATTCTCTATTCATTATGTAATGAGCCTGTTGGGAAACATAACCTACATTTTTTTCTCTTAATGACTCAGTCTCATATTTTATTATGTGTTTAATTTCTAGGCATTTTAATTGTTCTTTGTTCAGGAATTCCTATTAAACATAAGAGCCGCAGAAGGATAAGAGCAATGTCACGTGTCCTTGGATTATTGTTTTGGACCGTGTGCATGAACTAGAATAAGAAATAATATAAAACAATCTCTCTGTAAGTGAAATCTATAATATTAAACAACTTTGGTTCAGAGATAGAATGATTTTTGTATTTGGAAGATCAAACTCAAGTCTAAGTTTCGTATGCTTTCATGCTTATTCAGGGAAAATGAAGCAATTTGTATGGAGTTTTAAAGAACAAAGGGATCAATAGCATCTTTGTCGCGATGATAATCACTTGTGAGATTTAAGAAATGTTCTGTCTTTTGTAATAGTAAATTGTGTCATGAGACAAAGAGAGAAGATGCACAGATAGCAAATAATTTTACGCAAGTGACATGTGTAATGCAGAATATGTCGCATGTTTGAAATGGTAACCTGAGGACTTGCCTGTCTGCTAATAAAAAATACTATTCTAACTTACCTTACACTCACTGAAAGAACCAGGATTTTTGAAAGTACAGAGAGGAACATTATTCATATTTCTTAATTGATTCGTTGGGCTAATTTAAGCTGTCCCTAGATCCTTAAGTTCTACAGATCTATTCACATGACCTTCAAGGCCATTGAAAGAAAGCTATGAAAGGCAGTATCATTTTGTTCCACTTGCTGTCTTGCCTTTTTGACTTACTCTCACTTTCTTTGTTTCTAAATTTTAGACCTTGCTTTCTTGGGCTGTCATGTTTCCATTGTCTCTCTGATCTTGTTCTCTGTACTTGCTTCGTATAATGATTCGTATGTGATTATGTTGAGCCTACTTGGATAATGCAAGATCATTTTCCTTTTTGGACATACTTAAGTAAATCATATTTTCAAAATGTTGTTTATTATGGGTGTTGATATATGCACAGGTTTCACAAATTAAGTATAGAGTGTCATTGCATATCTTTTTCCTATTCTAAATGCCTAGAAAATAGTAACATGAAAATATTAAACTCTGGGATGTTTTTAGATCATGATATTAGTGATTTAGTTTTATGTAAGGTGTAATAAAACATTTTCCCAGTAAATTTATATTAAAAATTTCATAACTGAAAAATTGTAACATGTCTTTCTTTATAACATTTTTGTATACTCATTGAGTCAAAAATTCAAAGAATTATTCATTATTTGATGGATGGGCAATTTTTATTCATTTCCTAGCAGCTTGTATAAAAGACGAAGACTATCCAGTTAATAAATTCTGTAAATAAGTACTCTGAATTTAAATATAGACCTGGATTTTCTTTATAGACTATATAAAGAAACTTATAGCAGTTTCCTAGTGGATTTCATGATTAACATATTAACAAAATGTTTCAGTGATATATATAAGGGGCATTTTTATAAATAATGCAAATCCTTGTCAGGGAAGATGAACCGTGGGAAATTGAATCATTTTTAATTGCTGAGAAGTATTGAGATGCCTCTGTACCATTGAAAGGTTAGTCACAATCATGTGAAGTTTGCAAGATTGTTGAAAGCCAAATTAATCAACATTGATTGTTCATTTGTGCTCAGCATAATCTGAGGCCTTTGGGGAACACAAAATAAATGAAAGCATGATCATATCTATCTATTTGGGGAAGATAAATAAGTATTCATATAAATTAAATTCCATTAGAAGTTTAGGATGGTCTTGGTTTAGAATAGTCAGGGAACTTCCCAGAGTCTATTATTTTCTTTATAAAATAAATGCTATCCTATATTTTTGAGGTATATTGCATATACCTCAAAGTTCATAGACAGAGAACAGATAGATAGATAGATAGATAGATAGATAGATAGATAGCAAAATGGTAGCTATAGTGAATAGATGGTCATATCTGTATAATCTCATATAGTCACCTTTCTGGTGGTAAGAGCAGACAAAATCTATTTATTTAACAAAAATATCTCTAGTACATGATTTTTAATTTAAATTTTTATGCAAATTATGAAGAGTGGTTACAATTACGTAAGTCAGATAATGAGTACATTTCTTTTAGAGAATTTTTATCCCTTCCTTAGCTCTCTCCCAGGTTATGTCTCCCACACTTTGTATACTTTGCTTTCAGCCTAGTGTCTACTGCTGCTCACATGTTGTCTAATAAAGTTTTATTAATTTTGTTACTCCTGTTGAGCATATCTCTAAACTTGCTTACCCTACAGGTTTGTATTGTGTATTTGGTCTGCATTTGCCCCGCCCCCCCCACGACTCTAGTGATTACCATTGGTTAGTCTTGGTATTTGCAATTTTCACAGTTATACATTTATGAATTTCTGTTTTGATAAGTTTCTATTATTCTTATTCTGGACATTATACGTTGAGCATTGTAAACCAAAAATGAAGTTGATAAAAGATAAGAAGTGTAAAAAGAAAACCCAGGAGACACAGGATGTGCTGTGGGTAAATTTTGCATGAAGAGACTAGGGAAAATTAGAGGCCCAGTGAGAAGTTGGACATTGTGGTAACACCTGTAACTCCAGCTCTCTGGAGCATGATGCAGGAGGACCTTGAGTTTGAGAACTACCTATGAGCTGTAAAGCCAGACCTTATCTCAATGTCAACAATATACAAGTACAAAAAAAGAATAACAAGCTGGGTATCAGTGGCTTGCACCTGTAATTGTAGCTACTCAGGAGGCTGAAATCTGAGGATTGAGGTCAAAGCCAGCCCAAGCAGGAAACCCGAAGTGGCGCTGTGGCTCAAGTGGTGGAGCGCTAGCCTTCAGCTGAAGAGCTCAGACACAGCACCCAGGCCCAGAGTTCAAGCCCCATGATTGACAAAGAAGAAAAGAAGAAGTAGAAGAAGAGGAAGAAGAAGGAAAGAAAGGAGGATGGAAGGAAAGAAAGTGGTGCTCCAGCAAGGACAAATAGTAGATTTTGGACTTGTGAATAACAGAGAAGCAGAATATTGTATGAGTGCATATCTTTTTTCTTCTTCTTTGTAATAGTTCATCTTTTGAAATGGCAAGATTGCTTAATAAATGAGTTAGGAATGCCCAGGGAAATTGTGGTTTCAATTAAATTCATATCCAGAATATTGAGTTGCTAATCATAATCTAGTTTATAGAGCTAATGAAGTATGTAACTGATGGGGGAAAATTGTAACTGCAGCATTACTGGGACTGGATTCAGCAACTTAGAAAGACTTAGGCTTTTTTTTGGTTTTTGTAACTTAGCCAAATTGACTTAAAAGTGTTATGAGTGGTGATTTTCTTTTTATTACCATTTGGAAATTATCCTCCTTGCCTCTAGTCATCTTAGTCAATAGTCAATCCAAAACAGATTGAAAAATGTATCACATAGAAATTACATTTATTATAAAATAGGACAACAGAAATTTTCTTTTAATTGTATCTACTTTTGTCTCCAATTAGAGGCTTAACATAACTTCCAAAATTTTATAACTGAGAACCCCAGAGGGGAGGGGACTGAGTCTGGGCTACCAGCTGAATTTTAGAGAAAAGTCAGGAGAAAACAGGTTTCTATGAAGCAATGGATGTTTTACAGTGTGACGTTATTTTCTTGAGATCACTGAAAGTTGAGGCTGATGTAGAAACGTTAGGAAGCACCTCACGTGTGTGAAACTCAGCATTTATGGGTGTTGCTCATATGTATAAGATGATATGATTTTGTATTTTGCCTGTATCTTAATGGCTATATGAATGTTAAATTTGCTTATGGAGATGGAAAGGTGAAGCAGAAACATGGGCTTAGGTTCCCATGACATCAAGATTCATTTCATATAGGTGTCTACTGCTTTCTTCTAGCAACTGTGACCAAACATATTAGACTGACACTAATCTTGCAAGACTTGAGTGCGTCAGTTTGCATGGACAACTGTAGATATGATGTTGTGTGGAAAAATAGAAATGACTTTGGATTTCTAGCCAAGAGATATATGGTCTAATTAAACATCTGCCTGCCATCAGTGTGACTTTGAACAAGTTACATTAAAAATTTGGTTTTCCTTAGAAAGTACTTGTGAAGTATTAAAAGTTGAGTTTTCTGGAGCAGGTATAATAAGACTGGGGTTCAAAATGTTCCTTAGAGGCCAGTTTGGGGGAAAGCAAAGGAGAAGAAGTGGGATTGAGCAGAGGAAAAGTTGAAACCTAATGTAGATCCAGAGCAGTCTGCCCCTCCCCTCCCCAAATCAGACAGATATATATATATATATATATATATATATATATTATATATATGACAAAGGGTACAGAAATCAATAACAGTGACAGAAGGGAATAAACCAAAGAAAAAAAGCCCCCCCCCCCAAAAGAACTGCAAGTGTATAATAAAAAATCTTACTTCCGTTTCTTGGAGTTCATTATGATAAGCATCATTATATATGATCTTACATGTGTAGCTACTGAGCCCCTGTGATTCTCTCCTAAGAATATCCTCCTTTGTTCTCACTGTCAAACTTTTGTTAACTTTTTAACAAGCTATTTCTTGACTTTTTCCATGAATGGATTATTAGCTTTCTTCACTGTGCAAAGGGAGGGTTGTAGTCTTCCAATGGATCCTGCTCAAATTAAACCCATCACCCACCCACTCCTCTCCCTGCTCCTGAAAACAATTCCAGCAGGTTTCCCTATTTTATTTTCATATATAGTCATAAACCACTTTGACATTCATCCTGATTGATTCTGTCTTTTAGCCCTGACTTTTTCTCTGGTACCTATTCAAACACTAATGTTTATGATTCTCTGTTTTGTCAAAATAGTCAATAGGAGATCTGGAGGCTACCTCTGATAGCTACAGGACACCCTCCTCATCATCTTGTTTGGAATCTTTACAGGAGTTAAGTTACAACTAGGTGGAGAAATGTTGTTTTCCTCTCCAGAAAAGGAAATCCCTTATACTCCTGAATGTAAAGTGAAGACTTGAAACCAATGACTTATTTCTATGCTTCACTGCTTTATGCTCCCGCACTTTGAGAATGACTTGCAAATTGGTCATGGGAGATTGGCTCCTTCGTCGAAGGAAATGGTAGTGTGGAACATTACAGCTTCACAGACATCTCACAAAATCAGACTGTGACTTTGCAAATGGGCAGTATAAAACATGCTGACATGCCATTTTACTGTTCACGAAGCTGAATGCAACCATTTTTATTGAGAAGGTATTGCAGTTTAACCATTAAAAGACATGTATTGAATATTGGGCCTTGTGTTCAAATGCAAATACAAGAAAAGAAGTCCTTTGGCTTAAGAACCCTGACAAGTAGCCAGGTTTACTTCCATTTGTAAAGGAAGCATTTCAGAGGATGAATTCACACTAAAAATTGAACCATAATTTAAAATAATAATTTCAGGACATTTTTATATCATTTGCTATATACCAAACATCTGTTTAACTGTGTTGTATGTATTGAATGTCTTAATCACCAACATAGTTCTTGACATAGTTAGTATAATCTGTTTATTACAAATGAAAAAGCAGCAATACTTGGGTCTACTCTTTGGCAGGGAAGAAACCAGAAATTTGATGAGTATCTCTGAGGAATCAGTGATAATGGGACAGCCAACATAGACAAAAATTGTAATGGCAAATTTTGTTGTATACTTCATATAAAGATTCTCCCACCTCCAAAGGACACAATTATCAAGAGCAGGACTTGAGAACAGGAGAAAAAACATTGAATTTTACTTTTCCTGAAAGCACCCACATTCCTGGGTCTCTAACCAGTTCTGCATCAGACAGAGTTATTCTTGTCTCAACATTGGCCCAGATTCTTTTCATTTCATGGTTTGTCAGGTGTTTTTTTTTCTCTTCTCTTTAACTTATTTGCATGAATTCAGTGCCAGTTTCAATTCTGACTCTATCATGAAGCTTTTCCTGGGTTTGCCTTTCTTTTCACTCTGAAATCTGAGTGTGGGTATTGGGCAACTCAACAAAGAAATCATAGAAATAGGTTATTGTTCCTATTTTAAATAAAGTCAAGACATTATGTTTTCTTCTCAAGGACCAGCCAAGTAAGACTCAAGTAAAAGGTTCCTAGCCTTTCTAGGCAACGCACCTTTAATCTTTAATCAATGCACCTGTTTATCTGCAGCTACACTGGAAAACAGCATACTTTATCCTGCTGTGTCTTTCCAAATTTCTAATATAAATGTTTGGCATAATAAATTAAATTCATTAGAAAAACAAATATTCATTAAGTATTGATTCTTGGCCAGGTAATTCCATACACAACACTGTGAGGAAAGTATTGTGATCACCCTTGTTTTTCAATGGAGACAACTAGCTTTAAGAGATAATCAGCAAATGAATACATAATCTATGCTTCTTTCTAATCTTGGAGTTATTTTTTGCAATGCAAATTCATTTTGTTAGGTTTTTATTAAGTGAGACTTATGAATATTTCATAGCAGGGTAAGAGAATCTCAGTTACCAAGTGTTGAGTTTGTGTCCTTTGTGAAGAGAACAGAGCACTAGTTTGGGCCTTGGACTATATGCAAGTCCTACAATGCCTTAAAGATTAGTGGTGGACATTGGTGTGTGTGTGTGTGTGTGTGCGCGTGCGCAGGCACAACTTGTAAGTGTAGCGCATATCTAATTGGCATATGCATGTGTGTGTATGTATGTGTGCATGTGTCTGTATTTCTCCTCCTCTCCTGAGTATAAATTTATAGAGACAAGTAAATACGTACAGATTTCAATACCAGTGTATTAAAAATAGAATGTGTAAATAAATAAAGCAGAATTCACAAATAATTTGCATGAACAGGTGGCTTAGATTCCTGGTTGAAGCTCATGTTTCTATAACAGATTAACAGAGAGCAAGTACCTTAGTCAACATGAATTTATTTCTTGCATTTGTTGAGAATGGAAAGCCCAACATCTGGGTGTCAGTAGATTAGCTATCTTGTGGGACCCTCTTCTTCCTGAGTAGAAATGTCTTCTCAGTGTATCTTTACATGGTATGGAAAGAAGAAAGAAGAGTCAAACTCTATCATGATTTATTTTGTAAGAACATTAATTCAATTTGTTAATTAAATCAGTAGCATGATACCATTCATTTTATGATGCTCCTACAACTCTTTCTTCTTTTGCATTTAATTATTTCCTCTATCTAAATGTGGTTCAGCAAAAGTTCCTTAGGACTGATGCATCAGCTGGAAATGGAATTAGGCCCCATTGCAATCTGAACTAGAAATATCCTTGAAAATCACTAAGAAAAGGCTTTAAGCTATAGAAAGCTTGAAGTAGTGCATGGTGATTATATCTGGTACATGAGATACTTACGGAGGTGAAAGTCACCATTAGTAGTTGCAAAATAGTTTATTTGATGTTCAGGGATATAAACAGGATTGACAGATAGGTGACAAGCAGGAATAGGAAGAGCTATATTAGATCTTGAACTATGAGCACAGAACATGAAGACTGAGCAAAGATTACCCACAACACTGAAGACTTCCAATGCTTCCTATAATCAGATAAATGTGAAAATATTCTGTAGATGTCAGTCAGACATTTTCTCTCAGTTTTTTTTAAAGCATAGTTTGGGATGGACAAATTTGACTCAATGAATTCAGAAATTTCATTCACGATCATATTACACACTATCAAGTGTTACCAAATAATCAGGATATAAACACTCAAAGACTCTAACCAAAGAGAGGAATAGGGAGAGGAAGAAGGAGAAGGGACAGTAAAAGAGACAGAGAGAAATGGGGAGGGATAAGGAGAGGAGGAAAGAGGAGGAGGAGGAGGGAGGAGGAGGAGGAGGAGGAGGAGGAGGAGGAGGAGGAGGAGGAGGAGAGAGGGGGACACTCAAGCATTAAGGTAATATCCTATACCATGCTTTCCTACATTAGAGGTACCCATCCTCCAGAATAACATGAGAACCCTCTGTTAGGTCTGTGAGACCATCTCACATAATTAGAACATTTAGAACAAATAATCTCCAGATAAACCTCAAAGACTTGTATGGTGTTCCAGGACCTGAACTGCAGAAATTACAACTTAAGTTAAAGGCAAAAGATTTACTATCTGAAGAGAAACCAGAGTACTTGGTAAATTAATTATAGTGCAGTTTAGAGAGCATACTCTTTTTAAAAAGTAAGGTTTGTCTTCTACAATGGAAGAGAAATTTTGAATCAATGACTAGGATTATGTCATTTGTCCTGCAGCAAAACCTGTGGGTCTGTAAACTATGGGGTAAAAGATGCAGTGTTTGTTTTTTTTTTTTTTTTTTTTTTGGTTTTTTTTTTTGCCAGTCCTGGGCCTTGGACTCAGGGCCTGAGCACTGTCCCTGGCTTCATTTTTGCTCAAGGCTAGCACTCTGCCACTTGAGCCACAGCGCCACTTCTGGCCATTTTCTGTATATGTGGTGCTGAGGAATCGAACCCAGGGCCTCATGTATATGAGGCAAGCACTCTTGCCACTAGGCCATATTCCCAGCCCCAAAGATGCAGTTTTATTGCTTACTATTTTACCAAATAACTCCTTGTTGAAATCTTGCATTTCTTTACCATAACTTAGACTCTGAATTTCTTACTTCGTATGGGGGAAAAGTGCTTTAATCAGAGAACACAACAATAGTTTCACTGAGTTATAACTTGAAGCATTCACTTTGACACTTGGTAATTTTCCTGCCAAGAAAGAACATGAATAATCCTGAAAGAACATGTGTATTATTGTATGTATATTATACATAAAGAATATGTATATTATTGAATCACTACTGCTAAAGCAATCTAGTGGACTATGTTAACAAATCTAGATTATCTGGGATGCCCCAAATCTAAGCAAAAGCTGGTAAAACAAAACTTAGTAACCCTGGCCCCATATCTATAGGAACATTGTAGATTCAAATTATTCAGGAATGAAAATTTATGCTACATAGTGCCAATGACAAAAGACGTGGAGTTTATAGATGATAAAAGGTTATAAACTACAAATCCACTACATGACCAGCTATAAGACATATGGTGACTATACATATTTTGTTATGCATTTCATCATGTGAATTTAAACATTAAAATATTATGTGTATGTTTATTATCATTAAGTTGTTGTTTAAAGGAGTTACCACTTACTGGTTATTTTTAAGGTAAGGTCTTATTTCCTGCTCAGGTTCCCCCTGAATCATGATCTCTGTGTTTTATACTTCCTATCCTAAGTAGAATGACAGCTACACACCACTATGATTACCTTCTTCCACTGAGATGTGATCTTACAGACATTTTTATTTTGCCTCAGTTGGTCTGGAACTGCAGTCTTTCTGGCCTCAGCCTCCTATGTCACACAGGTACCATCACAACCAGCTATTGGTTTAGGAGTCTTGCATGTTTGCCCAGGCTGGCCTTGAACTAAGATGATCCTTTTCTCAGCCTCCCAAATAAAAGGCTTGCTCTCACCTGTCATATTCGAAACCTTATAAAATAAATACGCATTAAAACTAGGATGTGTTTCAAAAGCCATGAGCCTATAGACATTCTTCTATCTTTCATTCCTGAGGACAATTTCTGTAGGATTTATTTCAATTTTGCATATAGTCCACTCTGAAATTACAGGCAGACTGTTTCGTTTTCATGCAGGAAAAGTTCTTTTTTTAATTTCTTAAGATCATTAAAAGTTAACTTTCAGAATCCTGAAATCAGACATAAAAGTCTCCTGTTCACTTTGAGAATATATATAAGAAATACCTTAATGTGTGTGTATGTGTGTGTGTATACATACGGAGTTCACACTTGTGAACTCTATTTAGTTGACAAATCTAATATATACAGAAATAAGCTACAGAGATTTAAAATTCAAATGATTTAAAATTCAAATATATATGCACACACACATATATACATGTGTATATATATCGCAGATTTTTAGAATATTTTTAAATGGTTCATTTTGAAAATGGACTTCATTTAAGTGCACACAAAGGAACAGTAAACCAAGAAAAGCAAATAGCAAAGTGTTTTAAGAAAGCAACAAGTAGGAAAGTTTTTAACTGACCCTCTTCCAAAACTTATTTTCAAATGATTATATGATTATCACCCTGAGGTTAACCAACTCTGAATCACCTTGAACATGATCTTCAAATATATTTTGTAGCATCTTTTTTTTTTCCCCCTGTTTGTGTGGCGATAGGGTCTGAACTGAGTACCTGTGCTTGCTAGACAGGTGGTTCTACTACAAGCACAATTCTGGCCTATTTTTTATTCCCTTATTTTCCAGAAAGGGTCTTGGATTTCCTGGGACTTGGGGCCTCAGACCATGATCCTGCTTATGCCTTCCTGATTGTGGGAAGGTAGGTAACATTACCACAACATGCTCCTTAATATCATCTCCCAGTAGGACTCTTTTCAGAACCCATGAGGGGTACACATTTCTGACATTAGTCTTCATAGAGATCTATCTCCTTGATCCTTTGACAAAATTTTCTTTATTGCCACAGCTTTCCTAGGATAAATTTTTCATTTGATTTATTTGCTTAAGCCAAATTCACTTTATTGGTGAAAGTTTTTTAGCCTTAATTCATGTGTGTTGAAGAAAACGTGTGTGTATGTGTATGTGTGTGTACAAATATAAATAAATAACCCAATAGTAATAAGATGAAAACAAAGGTGTTGTTAGCACAGTGGGGAGTATCTATTGACACCTGTTGTTCGTCATTTGAAGAAGAATGAATTGCCTTGTGTGCACTCCATTTACCTGACAAATCTATCTACTACAGTTATATAGAAATAAGCTAGAGAGAGATTTAAAATTCAAATGATATAAAAGCAGGCACCAACAATGCAACACCTCAGTCAACAAGTTGTTTTGAGACTTGAAAATTACAATAGCCATGTGTGAATAACAGATGGGTGCTCTAAATGTATTCAACAGTCTGTGTATGATGAAGAACCAATTGCCAGAGATTTCTTGGTAAAAAAGAGCAGGGCAGTATAATGGCTCAAGGAAGCTTATTTTCTGTTGGGTACATAAAATTGCTCTAAAATGAAAACCCTGTAATCTTTTTTACTTGTTTTATGATGCAAAGCTACCAGAACTTCCTTAACTCTAAAATATACTTATTTAGACTCATCTGAGTACAGTTGCTACAGGTTCCAGCTACTCAGGGGGCTTAGGTAGGAGGAATGTGGACTACCTGGGGGAAAGCTTGAGAATGTTCATAAGCAAACTAAGGCAATAAAATAGCTGGAATCATTGATCCATGTAGTAGCTTCCCCACCTAGAAAGCATATTGTCCTGAGTTCAATGCCCCGCCCCCAATAAAGCAATGAATGAAAAAAAAATAGTTTTTCCTCCAAAATTTCAATCCTGGATTTTCTGAGGATTACGTCTGTCTGATTAATTGATGCTTTTCTTTATCCCACTTTTATGTACTGTTTAAAGAAAAATCCAAGATAGTAGTAGTAGACTGAAAGAAATATATACCCCACTAAGACACCCTCAGTCACATTGATAAAGCTTAATACCATTCTTTCTTTGCTCTTTTGTAGCTCTGAGTTACCATGTGAGAGTTCTAGTAATGGTCAGTATATATGAACACCAACATCCCTACTGATTGTCCTTTTCCTCTTAGAATCCACCATAACTTGAGAGAAGAATGATTGGGAAAATACAATAGGAACATAAACTTCTATGCTCACCTCCTTTCCCCTGAACTAATGATTTGAATTTGCTTTACCATAAACTGAAAAAAAAATCTAAGTACAAGATCCTGAGAGGCTCTTGAGTTTTATCAATCGGAAAGACCAAATATGTTATCCTAAATTAATAAAATTCTTCTTTTGTTTCCCAAACGTGCACAGAAATAGATTTCATGACAACACTTACCATCATGTGCTGTTTAGAAACATTACCATTAGTCTCCGCTTATGTTTTCTTTCTTAGTATCTGAAATTAGGCTATAATTTTAGTCTTTGTGAGACTAAGGGTTGAAACCGGGACCTCTTTCTTTCTAGGCTGATATGCTAACGCTTGAGCCATACCTCCAATTCTTTTTTATTTTGTTTTTGGGATAGGGTCTTGTCAGCTATACTCAGGTTGCTCTTGAACAGTGGTTCTGCCTCTACATCTTGAATAGTTAGGACTACAGGTACATCAACCGTGCCCGACTTCTTACCTGGAATTTAAACTGATCTAGCCTTCATTTGATCTCTTTAGAAACAATGGCATTTGTGATTTATGCTTTTGATCAAGGGTAATTTTAACATGCTAATTCTTTAAAATTAAATTTCTTTTCAAAATCTATATTATTGAAAATTTATATTTTATTGTATAAATTATACTTAGCTATGATCTTTTGCTTGACTCTTCTGCTTTTAAAGTTTCTGCTTACAGGGGTTGTGGTAACGTTTACATTACCGTATTTAAGTATCAAAGGCTTGCATATTCAACCATAAAATATAGGGACAAGAGTTATCCTTGGGTAAATATCTTTAAAAAGTCCTTATCCTTAAATAAGCCTGAAAGCTTATTTGAATAAAGAAAATAGGTTGTATATATAGTATTATCAAGTATTATCAGGGTCTTAAGAGGAGTAATATTATGCCATGTGCTGGAAAATAGGTAGATTTGAAGATCATCATGTTGAGTGAAATCAGTTAAGCTCAAAACCTCAAAGATGACATGTTCTTAATCATATGTAGAATCTAGATCTGAAATGATATCACATCTAAGTGTCAACCATATCATTTATTTCTATGATTCATTTATTTCCTAAAGGACCAAAAGAAAGACGTGGAGTCAGCATGTTGCCCCAGTCCCTGTGACTATTCAACCTCGTGTCTGCTCTTTGCTATCCCCTGCTGTGCATGTATTACAGGGCAGAATGAAAGCCAGGAATGAACTCAATTACCGTTTATGAATGTGTACAATATGCCGGGCTTGTGTTTGCTGCAGTGATGGTAACAAGAGATGACAGGAATGTCAGGAGGAAGGTCACCATTGTCTAGAAAGCAATGGAACTGGTGTTAGGACATCTTCATGTGTGATAGCGAGTATGGTTCTATAGGCTACAACCTGGTCTCTCTTCCAGTGGCTTCCCTTTTACTAGAAATATGGAACCCAAACTAACACATTGCAGAGGCATAAATTCCCTAGGTTTCCATGCAAATTGTGAGAGAGGCATTTCTTTTATGGCCAGTGACATGGAGCACTTTTTCATATGTCTCTTGCCATTCTCATTTCTTCATCTGAGACGTCTCTTTTTAAGTCTTTAGCCCACTTATTGAGGGGGCTGTTGGTTCTTTGAGGTTTTGGTTGAAGGAATTTAATTTTTTTAGTTCTGCATATATTTTAGATATGAGGCCTTTGTCTGTAGTATGGCCAGTAAAGATCTTTTCCCAATCTGTGGGCTTTCTGTTTATCTTGTGAGCTATGTCCTTTGCCCTGCAGAAGCTCTGAAGTTTGATGCAGTCCATTTGTCCAACCTTTCTTTGATTTGTAGCATTTCTGGGCCTTTATTAAGGAAGTTTTGTCCTGTGCCAAGGAGCCCAAGTGTTTCTCCTGCTCCTTCTTGTAGTGTTTTCAGGGTATCTGTTTTTATTTTGAAGTCTTTGATCCATTTGGAATTGATTTTGGTGCAGGGTGATATATAAGGATCTAGTTTTAGTTTGTTGCATGTGTTGAACCAGTTTTGCCAGCACCATTTGTTAAAGAGGCTTTCTTCCATCATCCTACTTTGTTTTTTTTCAAATTTTTATTATCAAGCTGATGTACAGAGAGGTTACAGTTTCATACATTAGGCATTGGATACATTTCTTGTACTGTTTGTTACCTTGCCCTTCATACCCCCCTCCCTCTTCCCACTTTCCCTTTCACCCCCTGAGGTGTTCAGTTCACTTACACCAAACAGTTTTGCATGTATTGCTTTTGTAGTTGTTTGTCTTTTTTTACCCTGTGTCTCTCAATTTTGGTATTCCCTTTCAATTTCCTACTTCTAATACCAGTATACACGGTTTCCACATCAACCTAATTTTTTAGCTCCTTTATCAAAGATTAAGTAGGCGTAGTTCTGCAGGTTCATTTCTGGGTCTTCAGTTCTGTTCCATTGGTCTTCAGGCCTGTTCCTGTGCCAATACCAAGCTGTTTCTATGACTATAGCTTTATAATACAGCTTGAAGTTTGGTATTGTAATTCCTCCAGCACTGTTCTTTCTGCTTAGGATTGTTTTTGCTATTTGTGGTCTTTTATTGTTCCATATGAATTTCTGGAATCAAAACAACATTGAGATTCCACCTTACCCCAGTAAGAATGCCCTTTATCAAGAAATAACAAATATTGGAGGCGATGTGGCCAAAAGGGAACCCTACTTCATTGAGGGTGGGAATGTATACTGGTTCAGCCACTCTGGCAAGCAGTATGGAGATTCCTCAGAAGGCTAAACTTAGAGCTCCCCTATGACCCAGCAGCCCCACTTTTGGGCATCTACCCAAAAGACCACAAACAAGAACACACTAAAGCCACCAGCACAATAATGTTCATCGCAGCACAATTTGTCATAGCTAGAATCTGGAACCAACCCAGATGCCCCTCAGTAGACGAATGGATCAGGAAAATGTGGTACATATACACAATGGAATTTTGTGCCTCTATCAGAAAGAATGGCATTGCCCCATTCTAAGGAAAAGCAAGGACTTGGAAAAAATTATACTAAGTGAAGTGAGCCAGACCCAAAGAAACATGGACTCTATGGTCTCCCTCATAGGGAATAATTAGCACAGGTTTAGGCAAGTCACAGCAGAGAATCACAAGAGTCTAATAGCTATGCCCTTATGAACACATAAGATGATACTAAGTGAAATGAACTCCATGTTGTGGAAAAGAGTGGTATATCGTTGTTGTAATTACTTTCAATAAGCCATGTGAAACCACAGCTTCTTTTGTTGATGATCCTCTTGTATCCCCTTCCTGTGTTTGTCCCAAGCTATCACTAGCTCATCTGAGTACCCTGGATACTGTATATACTGGTATTAGAACTAAGGAAGTGAAAGGGAATAAAAAAATCGAGAGACAAAGGATAAAAAGACAAACAACTCCAAAAGCAATACTTGCAAAACTAACTGAAATACTCATGGGTGGGGGGGTGAGAGGAAAAGGGGGAGGGGGAAATAAGGGAGGAGGTAACAAACAGTACAAGAAATATACTCAGGGCCTAATGTATATAACTGTAACCCCTCTGTACATCACTTTGACAATAAGTAAATAATTATTAAAAAAATTGTGAGAGAGGGTGAAGGGATTCACCCTGAATTTCCTGACACTTCCCCACCGGCAATGCAAGAGGTCAGAAGATCCTTAGACCTGATTGCAGAAACAATAGAAGATAGAAACTTCCCTCAATTAAGGAAGAAGGTTTTAGATATCAGCATACACAACTGAAAATTATTCTTAAATGTATTTGTTAGGGTCCCAAAGGAGGGTATTCTGAGTAATATATTCTAGGGAGCACAATGTCATTTCACTACAAATTGAAACTTGAGCAATTCCCTTTCTGGGAACCCAGAAAATTAATCAAGATTACCATCATCATCAATACTAGGGATCTATCATCAAACCCACAAGCTAATGTTAGACATCATCATACATGTATGTGCAAACAAAAGCAAAAATATAGAAGGAGTTTAGTAGTCTGATGAACTTTGTTTAGTTAAGGAGGATTAGACTTGCCATTTTTCTATAATTTGTAGTTATGGAAACAAAAAGGCATAAAGCAAAGAAACTTCTCAAGGTTGGGCATTGGTAGCTCATGCCTGTAATCCTAGCTATTCAGGAGGCTGAGATCTGATGATTACTGTGTGAAGCCTGCCTGAGCAGAAAAAGCCCCGAGACTCTTATCGCCAATGAACAACAAGAAAGCCCTAAGTGGAGTTGTGGCTCAAGTGGTAGAGTGCTGTCCTTAAGTAAAAACAGCCTAGGAACAGTGCCCACGCCCTAAGTTCAAGCCTCAGGACCAGCACCAAAATGAAAAGAAAATTTTCTCAGATATTATGTATGTGAATTCTTCAAGACATATCCTTAAATCAGGTTGCAAATCACAATGTAAGTTCAACTTGCAGCCTTGCAGCACTTACCTTAGCAAAGCCTTTCTGTGATCTATTTCAAATTTTAGAAGAATTGGTTTTCTCTGACTGTATCTTTTACATAGCTCTATATTTATCAAAGTAGCTTTATTTCATGTGAAATTACCCTGAGTGACTTCCAATGGTTTTCTTTTGTTCAAGCTGTGTTTCATTTCAGTTTCCATGGTTTTTCAACAGCAAGTTAAGGCCACTAGAAAATGCTGCGGTACGCTGCTAGGTGATGCAATTTGTTTTGTTCTGCTTTGTTTAACAAGCAAGAATAAAAAAAGAATGTTAAGTGCCTTAATGATCAGTATGGACCACTAAATTAGAAGATAGCAAACGATAATAACTAGGAAAATGGCAAAAGCAATTAAATCAAGCAAGCTTAAACCCAATTCATCAACCTGCTCCTGTGGATTTCGAAGATTATTTCTTGTATGCAACTTTTGTTCCTACTCAACACTGTTTTGCAGGATTCTAAAGATCCCTTCATTCTTCATTTTATGGATCTACCTATAGTATTCTCCATCACCTTATACATAGAAATTGCTGGCTCTTTGAGGAGATGTGTGATTAGATAAAACTTCTTTCTTCTGTTTCTTGGTTCAGAACCAATCTTTTGTTGGCCAATGTTTATTTTGTCCTTGTCTTTAAGAGAATCTCAAGTTTTTACCCTAGCACATGGCTTTCTAAAATAATGATTACGTTTTCTAGCCAGGAATTGATGGTTTATATCTACATCCCAGCTACTCAGGAGTCTGACATCTGAGGATTTGGTTTCATAGCCAGGGCAGGAAAGTCCATGAGACTCTTATCTTTAATTAAACACCAAAAAGCTAGAAGTAGAGCTGTGGCTCAACTGATTTAAAATACTAGCTATGAGCACAAAAGCTTAGGGATAGTACCTAGGATCTGAGTTCAAGCCTCAGGATTGGTGCACACATGTATGGGCACACACTACAACAACAACTACTACTACCACCATTACTACTACTACTACTATAAACAACTAGATTTTCCAACCTGTCCATTAGCACCTAAGATTACCTAGCAATTGAGTCTCTGAGAGGGAGGGGAGCCCTCAGTCTCTGCTATTCCTTTCTTCTTGGTGCCTGAATGCAGATGTGATGACTGGAGCTGAAAAAAGAAAAAAAAATCTGGAATATTGAAGATTTTCACAGCACTAGTCTACCAGCTCTAGACTAAGGGTCTTTGTTTCCTCTGAGATAGAAAATAGCTACCTCAATGAAACATCTTGTGTTTATTGGCTAGGGTTTCCATAACAAGGCACCACAGACAGGGCTGCCCGAACAAGTGAAGTTTACTTGTAGCGAAGGCTACAAGTTCAACATCCAGATGTTGGCAGGATCAACGTCTAGATCTTCTCCTCGAGCTCCTCTCTTTGTCTTCACACAGTGTTTCATCGAGGTGGGTCTTGTCTGAGCTTCTTCCTCGTACCTGGATATTACTATTGGATTAGAGCACACACATAGAACCTAATTTTACCTTCAGAACAGTCACATTCGAAGACATTACCAGTGGGAACTTGGCTATGGTTGCAAAATACTTCCCACATTGTTCTTTGGTGGTCATCTATGGCTCTGTCAGGAGATGGTAGGCATTTGAGCAAGTGAGGCTAAGTGGAAAGAAAATAGGTCCTCATGAGTGTGGTCTTGTTGCAGGTGGTAAGACTGTGGTCCTCTCTCTCTCCTTCTCTGTTTCTCTGTCTCTCTCTCTGTCTCTCTCAACTCCACAAAGCATACAGCAACTCTACCATGTTGTGACATGATGTACTGTGAGTCACAGGTCCAAAGCAACATGTCCATGTCACCATGGACAAAAATCCCTGGAAATGTGACCTGAAATAAACCTCTCCTCCTTATAATTGGTTTACCTCAGGTGTTTGCACACAATGATGTCAAGCTGAAACATGGAAGTTTCAGAAACGTTTTGGAACAACGTAATTCAGCCTATAACCAATTATGTACTTATGTATGCATTTGTTTATTCATTTACTTATTTTTGTAGCCAAACATATGATACAACTAAAGGGCTGTCCAAATGCTGTAGTTACTGATGGATAGTGGATAGTTCAATGATCTGGGTCAGATCTGCAATCACCCGCTATCTGGTACCTTTCTCCTCATTTATACCTCCCCAGGACAGGAAAGCCTGCCCTACTAACTTAATTTTATAGAGCAGAAAGAAGAACAGAAAATGTGCGTCTCCTATTCAAAACAGAAATCAGATGCAGCCATAAGGATGCAATCTTTTCTGCCAGCTCCTACCATCCCCTAACTATAGGGAAGAAGAGAGACAGAATGTCAGGGTCCTTCGCCCCCAGCGCTTTCCTGGCCAGCACGAGAGGCAGGGAAGCACGCCCCCGACTGAGTTGGGACAAGAAAAGGTGAAGAGTCAACTGACCGCCCCGCACCCAGTCCCCCTTTCACCGGAGGACAATCAAGCCGGGGAGAGTGTCACACGCCGTCTCCCTTTATTTGGGAGGAGCTTTGGCCTTTAAAGCAGCAGGAAGGGGAGGGGTGTAGGCGCACCTAGCTAGGGACTGAGGGGAGGCCTGAGCTGTCCATCAAGGTTGGATGGCTGAGGGACCAATCCTAAGAGGCAGCCTAATTCTATGTCACAGCCCACAGGACCACCTCTGGGTTCACCACCAGGCGCCATCTTGGCTACACCTGGTCCCAAGGTTGGGAGGCGGCCCCAGGGCTGGGAAAACAGGCGTGGCCAGCTGGGTGTGCCCCACAGTGGAAAACCTAAAGATTCCTCAAAAATTCTACCATGGAAACAAGAGGCAGTTTCTCATATTGAATGAAATACCCTTCATGTCCCTGCTAGTTGAATGATTGTTTATGTTATTTTTGCATTCAACTTTCTGTTAAGGGGTGAGAACTTATTGTAGGTAATAAGTTCTGGGCATGCAGTTTATAAATGTACCTAAGTTGTCCTTGATTTCTATGTAGGAGAGACTCCCAGAAAGTTTTGACTTGATAAACAGTGAAGTCCAGAGTAGCAGCAACGACATTGCAGTAATGTTACAGTACACAGACAAGACGGTATTCTTTTGAGAAAAGGACAAAGCCACCGAGAATCAAGCTGCCCTCAGGATGTCTTTTATTTGTAAACATTGATGTGAGGTTGACAAAATAAGGCTGATGTGCCTAGCTCAGTCTTCTGTTTCTACAAATCACATTACTAGACCATACTATTTATTTAATGTCTATAGCTGCTTTTGTACTAAAACAACTTTAAATTATGAAAGGCACTGTTTACCATTCTAAATGTTTACTCTCCCACAAATATGTCTATGAATCTAGTCATAGACAAGACTCATGAAATACTTTTATTTTTAACTAACTTCTCAGGTTGAGGATACAGTAGAGAGTTTGCCCAGAATGGGTGAGGCCCTGGTTTAGAGGGCTAGCACTTGAAAAAATAATGTGTAGTTGATTATATAGAACTGATTTACTCATAACAATTTTTGTGGATCAATTTATATATAAATGAAGTCTCATGTCTTTACAAGCTGAGGATTTGGTCCTTATATGTATAATGTTTTCCTGTGATTAGAAAATTGTAAGATATTTCTCCAGCTAGGCTAAAAAAAAAATCAATGTTCTAGATGAGGTAGTTAGGCAATTTTATTTCCAGTGCACTCTAATGTATTAATATTTTAAAAACTGGTTTGACATGATAGCTGAAGAGATATTTTCCTGGTATATTAGTTGTGTTGGATAATTGCTCACTTGTATGTTTCAATTTAACAAGCAAATACAAATTGAATCTGTGTATCTTTTATATAAACATCTGCAAATAGTCTTGTTTCCTAGTGAGTAAATTTTTTTTTATTTAATTTTATTTTTTGCCAGTCCTGGGCCTTGAACTCAGGGCCTGAGCACTGTCCCTGGCTTTTTTTTTTTCCTGCTCAAGGCTAGCACTCTGCCACTTCAGCCACAATGCCACTTCTGGCCATTTTCTATATATGTGGTGCTCAGGAATTGAACCCAGGGCTTCCTGTATATAAGGCAAGCACTCTTGCCACTAGGCCATATTCCCAGCCCCTCTAGTGAGTAATTTTTAACCTCAAGTTATTTAATCTAGATTGCCCAAGTTTATTTGATATGAAATTAAAGTTCTTTAATTCTTCAAGATCTAATCAGAGATAAATTAATAGGTATAATGTACTTGATTATGTAAGATGATCTTTTATTGTAACCCAGAAATATGAACAAACGTAGCTGCTACTTAATGAGACACAAAAAAAGATTAATGATGCTATAAACCTTGAAACCCCTTTGCCACCTCCTCCCCCTCCTGGAAAGCTAAAGTTCTTGTAGATAGTGAAACTTTACAATTGCACACATTGGCTTGTCCATGGTGCAAGGAGGATTCTTGAGGCTGATTGGGAGACAGGGTGACTCTGGTCAAGATACATTATTTGTGTAAATTGACACATTAAAATAAAACCTCCCTGAACAATTAACTGACATTAAATAGTTACAGAGATGGTCCTCTTACCCTTGAAAATATTCTATAGCATTTTATACTAACTATAATAGGAGTCTGTATTCAACATAATTTTAAGTGTAATTTATATTTACCACAGTAGGATACAACCTGTGGGCTTACTGTAGCTGAAGTGCTTATGTTTGTGCATATGAATGATGATGTTAAATTTCTGCGATCAGAATCCCGGCGTGTGATAAGAGCTCATTATTATCTCACATTCAGACACTTACTGTGTCCATTATTGCTGGTGGCTTTCATACTAACCACTATCTGAACACAATGTAATTGCATTATTTAGCAGCTTAAATTAAATTTACTTAACCCAAAATGGGCTGTTTACAGAAGGATATTATACTGTAATATGCCAATTAACACTTATTAAAAATAAAATTTAAGCCTAGATCTTCCACAAGAAAATGTATTACTGAAAATCACTATGTTGAGAGGGAGGGAGGAAGGGAGAGAGAGAGAGAGAGAGAGAGAGAGAGAGAGAGAGAGAGAGAGAGAGAGAGAGAGAGAAAGAAAGAGAGAGAATGAAGTTCATTATTGATTTTCTTTTCCTAATTTTGTATTGTGGCAGAATGAGATAAGCTTTACTGATTCACTGATTTTATATTCTCTATTGCCCTATAAATAGTTACATCTTTACTTAGCATGTGATACTAAATCTAAACAAAATATAGTTTTAAATTTTATTAATTTTATTCCTAGGAGCATAAATACCAAGGTTACATAGAAGAATATTGATGATAAATTATTTATAATGAAAAATCATCATTAAGACTTCTTTTTTGCATAATTTTAGTATTTTTATTATCTTTAAGGAGTTGTACGAAGGAGTTGCCATTTGTCAAAGCAGTTTATGAATACAGTGCATCTTCAATCCCCTGATTTTATCATTGAAAGATCCATTGTTAGATCCAGTGTTTGCTGAAACACTATTGAGTTGAGATAAACAATTTGTCACTAGGAATCTTACCACACTATTTTAGAGAATCACTGTACTACATGCTTGTGACTGGAATCCAATCTTTGGCTGATGATCCAGTTTCACCTTTTGATATTTAGTGTGGTAATGTTCACAGGATTACTTTGTGCTCCAGCTTATCAAGCTCTTGACATGTTAGATCTCCTCATTTGGGGCACATGAAATCCATTGATGTCTTTATAGGAGTTGGTTTTAACCTGGCTGAGCATATGGGATTCTGTCCTTCCCTTAATTCCCATGATCTGACTTATATTTGGACTACCTTGAAAATCTAGCACAAAACTATGCCACTTCAAGATACATCTGCATGTACTACACTCATTTTACTGCTTTGTTATTTAGTTGAGAATTTCATGAATAAATTCTTTGTAAGAGTACATTTTGGTGTTGAATGCATTAACCGTTTTGCAAATCTCTAGCTCTGGAAATATGATTTCTCAGGCTTACCCTCCCACCTTGCTCACTGTCTCTCCTCATTAGGGTGTCTTTAAGTAGCAAATACACCAACCATTCTGCTTATCGCATGACCATAATTACTACTGTTGACTGAAACTTTCTATCTGCAGCTAGGTCAATTTTCAATTTGCTATGTGCAGGATCTTCATATTAGCTACTGAGTAAAAATTTTCTGTTGAGTAGGCTGAGTTCTAAGCTGCATTCCCATACGGTCAGGTTATATTGCTGAATGAATCCTACGAGAACAGCTATCCTACGCATATCTTCTGCACAGGTCAAGTGCAGGCATCAGCTTCTAGTAGCATTTGTGTGAGTGCTAAATGTAGTGCGTTTTTACTGGTCTACGGAGTTGAGATATCTACAGGAATGTAACTGTATTTCAGAACTTACTTATTCCTAAGATCCCTCATGCTCACTTCTATTGGTGTTGGTATACAATGTGTGAGCTTTGTGAAAGGTCTTACATCAGCCTCCCTTAGTTAGTAACCTGAATTTGTAAACCTTGGTGAAGTAATGTAAGAGTCAAGTTTTCTTAGTATCTGCAATAGTTGTATTGATTTGTTGCATTTAGTAGTTGTGTTAGTTGTATTTAGTGTGTAAATAGGAGAAATGAATCAAAATGGAGGGGGAAGGCCAGAGCAAATAAGAAATTATAGCTGTAATTTATTCTGTTCAGCTCTGTTTTAAGCTTATGTTCCCTCTTAGACCATTAAGATTTCATTTAGTTAAAATTTAATCTAGAAATTAAACTTTTTACAGAATGTTCTGCTTTTACAACTTTGAAAATATGTGTCAGATGGATTTTAATCAGGTGTTTTATGCTCATGACTTGGCTACTTTGTGTACATGAGATTGTTAAGAAATAAGAGAGAGCCAATGGTTCCTAACCTACCTATTTTCCTTCAGTACATTATTGAATTTTATATTGTGACCTATTATTGGTTTTACAACTTCTTTTTACCTGTGCTGGTTCCTTTATCTTAAAATAAATAAGGTATATAAATACATATACAATACCAACAACATTTTACTATCTCATAAAAGTAGATACCATTCACTTGCCGTCTACTTTGTTTAAAAAAACCTAAGGGACAAAGGAGTGGCAATAGAGATTTAAGATAAAAATTATATTAAAAGGAAATACTATAAAAAATTTAGCTTATGTTATTGAGCATGAAGTTTAATTTTGAGCTTCTGAATGTAAGGCAACTATGAAAAAGGATTGCCTTGTATTTCTTATCAGGTAATTAAAAAATACAAGTTTTCAATAGATGTCAACAATTCTGGTCCTGAAGTTTATGTGACACTTTCTAGCCCCCCAAATCTCACATGGACTCAGACCAGGAATTAAAGCTAATAAATATCAATAAATGAATAGTGGATTTGTACAAGATACCCATGATATTCTACATAAAAATATTATTGCTTTTCCATGAAAGTGCAAAACATTAAGTGAAACTATGAAGATAATTTGATTATTCGATTTTGCATTCTATTCTGAAACTCAAGGACATGCCCTAGATACACAATATTTAAAAAGTAAAGAGGGAGTATCTTTCTTAAACTGCTTCTGTCAGTATCAGCTTTCTTGCCCAGGATATTGACAGGATGAGGAAAGTTGTTAATCTGAAGTTTAACTTCCTGCTGTAGTCACAGGTGTGACTTACAAACAAGAAGTTGCTTTGTTACACCTTGCTGGGAGGGGAATGGAACACATTATAATGATGGTTTCAGGAGCCTGTCACCAAATTCATGAAGTACTATACCTTAATTATATGCACTCCTTTGTATGTCAAAAATATAAATTATAAAATGTCCAATTCAAAGAGTAAAACAAGTATATTATTTGACTTCTAATGAAACACTTGCAATTTTTATTTTCTGTTCTGCATCTCCTAATCTGTGTTCTATTCTCCCTTCCCCCCATTATCGGAATGGTAGTCTAGCCTCTCCAAGGTAGATCCTAGTGAATTTAGACAGCTTGAAGATTCCCTTTGAATATGTCATTTATTTCTCTAGTTACACAGCAAAGGCCAGAGAAAATCTTTGTTTCCTTGTGAGTTGAGGCTGAAGGAGGAGGTAAGTTAAACCTAGTGATCAACAAGAAAATTCTCTAGATATGGAGGGAAAACTGAGCCATAGCTAATCATCTATTCATCCTTCTGTATAAAATAACCTACCCACTATTATTGTGTTTCAGAGGTAAAAATGGATATCCTTGTATGCATTTAACCTCTCCTCAGAAACCAGGTATTGAGATTCCTTTCTCTCCCCAGTGTCTGAGACACATAGAGTTAATCTGATTTATTAAATCTCTATGCTCATAGGAAATCTCTATGCTCATACAGAAAATGTCCATGTAACTTAGAGATTCAAGAACGGAATTTTGAGGCTGAATTGCTTTGTCAGAACAAGTATTATTATCTGGTTTCTCAAGCTAGAGATCAAGTGAACAAAAAGCTATATGTTTGGGGACCTTTCTGCCTTAATGATTATCATAAAAGTAAAAGAATCATTAAAGCTTTCCTAAACCTTAAATTAAGTGCTCAGAGGTAAAGCAACCACACAAGTTGCCCAAATTTGGCTTGGAATGCCCCAAAGAATTTTTGTTAATGTCTTCCAGAATTTGGACAGGATATATTTACAAAGCAAAACTAACTATCCCTGACACTGCATGCAGCAGCTCTTTCCTTAAGTCCTCATTTCCTTTTATTCCTGTGAAATAGCTGGCTAAGATATCTATCCCCGAAAATATATGCAAAATAAATTTGAGACTGAAGTTGGCTCAATATTTGTATGGCCATGTTCTATATCACACCTTTAAGTCTTTAAGCTTGAATCGAAAAGCTTGGAGAAGAATCATTAAATGAGCCTACTAAATTTGTTCTGGATTAAGAGAGTGGCTCAAATAGATCATTACTTATATGGAGGAATGTTTACATTGAATATTCAATCAATATTTGTTGAATGGAATTGAAAATTGTAATAGGTTTGCTACATGATTGTTTAAAAATTGCATTATTTTGGTGAAAACTTTAAGTATTGTTATGTATACGATGGCCTACTTTCTCCATTTGTAATGTTAGAAACTATCCTCTCTAATGGACAATTATAAATCTGGCAAACCTTCAATATGAGACATTTATCAATCATTTAAAAATGTATTTGGCTGCTTGCAATCCTAACTACTCAGGAAACTGAGATCCAAAGATGACAGTTCAAAGCTATCTTGGCAGGAAAGTGTGTCAGACTCTTTATCTCCAATTAACTGTCCAAAAGCCAGAAATGGAGCTGTGGTTCAAGAGGTGGAGCACTAGTCTTGAGTGAGAAAGCTCAGAAACAGAATCCATGCCCTGAAATCAAGTCCCAGGGCCAGCAACAAAAATAAAATAACATCAAAATGTATTTGGTTTAAAATAGAAATATTATTTTATTAATGATAGTTTTCAAATAAAATAATGATAAAGATTGTTATGGGGCATAACCGGAACAATATTTCTTTCTTAGCCAAGACAGTTTTAGCTGTTGTTTTAAAACCATGTGAAATACAATTTAGAATCATCTGTAATGATGCACCAAGTAACTGCTCATATTTGTTAACATCAAGGAAAAAGAAACAGAATTAGGAGACTCAAAATGATTTACAAATACATGCTCACACATGCACAGGAACCATACTGAGAAAACAAATTATAAACTCCTCCAAGGCAGAAACATCGAGAGTGAAACTAATCATATAAATGTTAAATAAATCTTTGCTATTTTAGAAAAGGGACTTGCTACAGGAAAACAGACTTGCTCTAGTATGTACTGTGCCAAGGGCTGGGTCTCCAAATATGGGTTTCCATTGACAGTGCCTTCAGCTGTAGTTTTAGCCTCCCTCCTGTTGCCTGCAGGTCCTCTGGAACTATCCCCCACTTTCTTCTTGGTACTCATTTTATGAACACTCAGTCTCCTCCTCATCAGAGTACAAGTTTCTTGGGGTCTCAAAGTTCAAGATCTATCCATGTCCTGATAGAATTGAGATGAAAGAGTGAAATTGTCTGATGTTAATTAGTAGCATATTCTGCCTAAACTGACTCTTCTAGTGGTTAGTTAATCATACTTCAACTTAAATTTGTTCAGCATGTCCACTGAGATGGTTCGTGATTGAAAGAAATTTATTTCATTGGAGTTAAGGCACAATTCTAAATGGGTTGCCCCTACAGAGATTTCTCCTTTTTTTTCATGTAATTTAGAACAGGAAATAAAATATGAGAGCTCCATATAAGCATGTCAGATACTAAGTGAAAATATATTAATCTGAGGTTGTGTCCTTCAGACTTATCTATACGGGCTGGCGTGCATGTGCACACATGCAGGTGCCAAATCTAGGGATTGTCCCTAAGCTTTGATTCATTTATTTATTTCATTATTAGGCTAGAATTTTACCATATGAGCCACAGGTCCATTTCTAGCTTCTTGGTAGGTACTTGGATGGGAATCTCAAGATTTCTGTATGGGCTGGCTTTGAGCCCGAATCCTCAGATCTTAGCCTCTAGAGTAGCTTAAGATGACAGGCATGAACCACCAGCACTAGGCTTATCTAAATACTGTTAAAATAAGACAGATTTTAGTACATTAGGCCACTCATTAGGTATATTTTATTTACATCATTGTACAATAAAAGACACTTTTGAATTTTATTTGAATAAAACAATTAGGTAGGATAAAATGGTTATTTTATATAAACCATGTTCATCATTACTTGCAGTTTTATTTTTAAAAGATACAATACAGTGGTCAATTCTAAGCAAAATGTTAGTTTTCTTCTTTTAATTAAATAAGCTAAACAGATTACTTTTGAAGTCACAATCACTAAACCATCTTCAATGCATGTGTACCAGATGTAGGGGCTCTCGGCCCAGGGCGCTTCTCCTGACCCATGGGAGAGGCGTGAGGGCGTGCCCCTCCGGGCAAAGCCAAGAAGAAATATGTGAGTCGCAAGATGCCCACCCCAGCCCCCCTTTAGGTTTAAAGGCAGGACTCAAGATACATAGGCAACTCGGGGTGAAGCCACGCTAATATCCAAAGTTTAATCTTATGGGTGGGGGTTTATATAGCAGTGATGACAAGCAGGAAGGGGAGGGATTTGGAGTGGCTAGCTAGACATGGCGATAGGCTTATCAGGCTGTCCTTCACAGGTGATGTCATGGGACTTCCCCTAGGGGCGGAGATCACGGCCCCCAGGACCGCCTCTAGGTTCATCACCCACCGCCATCTTGGTGCACACAGGGTCTGAGGCAGGAGGCAGGGCTAGTTCCTGTTCCGGGCCCAGAGAAGGCAGTGGGGCTAGCAGCCACGCGGCCCCAGGGTTGGAGAAGAGGCGGGCCTATTAGGAGCGCCTCCTAAAGATGCAAGCCAGTGCCCCACACCCTGAAGTAGAATTTCAAGGAAACACCCACTAAACAGAAATTGAGGACACACACACACACAAAATTAACCAGAAACCACCCCATAGAGGTTAAATATTTGGAACTTTTTTTTCCCAACGATATCAGATACATTTATAAGATTACATGATTTGTTTGAATGGATAAATCATTTGAGACTGCTGGGTCTCCAGTCTTATTTTGAGGAATTGACAGTTATGAGGAGCCATTTTGGAAATGAAAGCCACTGGAAATAGTCCTTGGAGAGTTGCATTTGAAAACACCGTGGGTAAAGACCTTATGCTTCCCCATAGAAGGAAGAGAGGAGGTAAACAGAGAAGGCTGCATTAGTCTGCAGCTCCAGCCATAACTAGGAGGGAGGGTGGAGCCCACCAAAGCTGGCGAGAGTTTAGCTGTGAGGACACCAGGGAATGAAGACGTACTATACTTGCATGCTGGAAAGAACATTTATTTGCAATAGTGACTGGGTATATAGCTGCGTATTGTGAATAGCTACCAGTAGCTCTCAAGTAACAGCCACTCACAATTTCCTTATCAAGGAAGATGGATTTGAAAATTAAAGATTCAAAAATATTTTTATTATTCTCAAGTAGTTGTACAAAGGAGTTGTCATTTGCCAAAGTAGTTTATGAATACAGTGAATTTTGATCAACATTCTTACCTATCCTTCCCAACCCATTTCTCTCTGTATATTGAATTTTCTTTTTTGCAATTTAACAAAGCAGTTTATGTGTACATTGCATTTTGATCTGTGTCACCACTTTTCTAGGACAGTACAATGAGCATTTTCCTACTTGAAATTCTTTGTTTAGAGGAGAGACAGCATTAAAGATGCACTAGGTGATTTTTTAAAACAAATATTGACAAATTATACTATGAATGAATTGTATCTCAGGTTTTCTCATTGAAGAGATGAAATAAATACAATAAACAAAAGCAGAACAATAAAAACAGAATACTTGGTGTCTTCAGTGACACTTAAGGTGTTCTATGAGCTAGAGATAGGATTCTCTATTTCTGCTAGAAAGAATGCCCACTGTCTTCTTAATATTTAACTGGAGTTTTTTTTGTGTGTGTGTGTGTTTTTTTTTTTTGCCAGTCCTGGGGCTTGGACTCAGGGCCTGAGCACTGTCCCTGGCTTCTTTTTGCTCAAGGCTAGCACTCTACCACTTGAGCCACAGCGCCACTTCTGGCCATTTTCTGTATATGTGGTGCTGGGGAATCGAACCCAGGGCCTCATGTATATGAGGCAGGCACTCTTTGCCACTAGGCCATATCCCCAGCCCCTGGAGTTTTTTTTAATGAGCATCTCTGATGGTAATTGAAGCATATTATAGCTGCAAGGCCAAACTGAGAAGACCCTATGGGATCTAAAGGTATCCTTGACATTAGCCATGGAGAGCTGCCTTCATGTTTTTCTGACTAACGTCTGTTGTGGAATGTTGCCTCCTACCCTTTAAACTGCATATGACACCTGGTACCACGCATCCCAGACATGATTCCTTGTCCTTTTGTGGAGAGATGCTCAGGGATACACAAAGTAATAAGTAGCAGGGTTTGTTCTCCGAACTGGCAATATTTCCCTACTCATCCTGTCATTTTATAGCAAAATGTCCCCCTTAAGTGATGCCGTATCATTCTATTTTCCACAAGACTTGAAGCTTGATGCTGATTTTTTAAAGAGTGGAGCTTTTAGACAGGAAGACAAGGGGAGCCCAACACTTGAGGCAAAGAGAGCATTTGCATTGTTTATTCTGAGGTTCTTGAAATGAGTGCTTTAGTATACAGGATAAAGGCAAGATTATGGATGCCATAGATGTACCCATAAATTTAGCAAAAGCTCTGAATGTCTGAGATAGGACACAAAGATTGCTCTGCTGGGAAGAGAAATGCCAGTCCTGCTGTAAATCTTTACTGCCCAGGCCTTCCGGATCCATTTGTCACTCTACGCTTTTCTATAACAATTTTAACTCTGAAAAAAAATACCCCCAGGGCTGAAAACTTATTAAAACTCTCTGTGTGGAGCAAGTCTGCTGCATTGGGGTCTCTAAGGAGCTACAAAAATAGAGAAGGCTGGTCCTACCCTTAGGGACTGTAAATCTAATGACAACCACAGGCAAATAGAAAGGATTATGTATATAAATAGGAAACCAAATATTAATGAAGATGCCTGCATTCATAAAATAAGCTGAATGAAGTCTGCCATGAGTTTCGGTTTTATAGCTGTAATTCCTCAAGAATGGAGCACACACTAGTCCTACTAGGAGCTACTACTGAATCCCTCTGGGCACTAAACAATTTATTTACCTTTTTATAGGAAATCTTTGCCATACCTCATGAAATAGTATAATCTCTAACTGGTAAAAAAGAAAGGTAATATTTTCACAGGCATATTTGCTTTACAAAGATCATCCACCTAGTTTATCCTCAAAGCTGTATTTGAGCCCAAGTTTTTTTTCTTAGTATTTTATAATGTTTCAAAGATATATATTTATATAATAATAATTTTAAATGTACATTGGGGAAGTTCTCATTGCCTTGGCATGAAATTGCACAGTTAGCTAAATGATGACAAACTAGTATCTGGTTTGTCAGATCAGGACCTGCCATAAATATGATATTACTTAAATAGATTTATTAGTGTCATTTCAGAGCCACTATTAATATTAAATGTCAATTGTTAAAACAAAGTGTTGACATCTACTATGTCATGTTCCGTGCATGATGTATCTAGCTTTCCTACTGAAACTTCTGAAGAAATTACCATATCTATATTCCTTTTTTATCTCCCACAATAGTAAACATAGGACATCTTCCTCACCAAAGCAAAGACAGAATATCTAAAATAAGACTCTTTAATTCATGCCATTAACATGACAGGTGATTTTTGTACCATGCAGCTTTCCTTGCTTAACTCTTTGTAAGCAACAGATAAAAATCATTACATCGAAAATATATTTACTGAATAGATGTAGATCTATTATAATTGCGTGAGATTGAAGAAAGCTCTCTAATACTGTTCATCATTTACTTTCTTAGATATATTGTCCAGTAGTCAATTTCAGGACACTGTCTTGGTACTATTTTCTAGGTCATGAACTATGTGGGTATTTCATTTTGGGGCCAGAGGTATAGGAGCAAGATTGATTGTAAGATTACAAGGATTACTATATGATGATATGGAAAAATATTATGGATAGGAGTATAATAATGACTGCTTTCCAGTTTTACCCCAATGGATCTTTAAATTTTATAAACAGTAGTCACCATTCATTCATTCAATAATCATGTACTGAGAATCTATGCTGTCAGAGTAATTATTTTCAGCATGTGTTTTTTCAGTGAACAAAGCCTTATGGAGTTCATGTCGTGGTGAGAATAGACAGCAATAAAAATCAGTATCAAATTCTTCTAAGTAGACCATACACTGGTGGCTCATACCTACAAACTTAGCCAGTCAGGGGGCTGGGGATATGGCCTAGTGGCAAGAGTGCCTGCCTCATATACATGAGGCCCTGGGTTCAATTCCCCAGCATCACATATACAGAAAATGGCCAGAAGTGGCGCTGTGGCTCAAGTGGCAGAGTGCTAGCCTTGAGCAAAAAGAAGCCAGGGACAGTGCTCAGGCCCAGAGTCCAAGCCCCAGGACTGGACAAAAAACAAAAACAAAACAAAACAAAAAACAAACTTAGCCAGTCAGGAGGCTGTGATCTGAAGAACAAGGTTCAAAGCCAGCCCAGGCAGATAAATCTGTGCAATTCTTATCTCCAGTTGGCATGCATAATGTCAGAACTGGAGGTGTAGCTCAGTGGTAACACTCCAGCTGTGATCCAATAAGCTAAGCCACAGTGGGAGTTCTTAAGCTCAAGTACACACACACACACACACACACACACACACACACACACACACACACACAAACGCAAACATGCTTTCTAAGTAAAACGATGAAGGCACTATCTACAAAATAGAGAACCATAGAAGATTTGTGGATTCCTGTGAAGGGGACCAGAGGAGACTCCTGAAAAGGTAGCAGATAGAATATAAGGACAGTGAGAATGAGGACCAGGCTATGTTACTACTGGAAAGCAGACTTCCAGACTGAGATAGCTGCACTTCCCTGGTATGTGGAAAAATATATGATGGCTTAGATTACTGAAAAATATACCTCATTGCTATGTACTAAGGGAAAACCAAATGTGAGAGAAACTGTGTGTGTGTGAATGTGTGTGTGTTTGTGTGTGTGTGTACAGTGACTAAGACTGGGAGTCTGTTTGAATATGATCTGGTGGAACTAGTTATTAGACCTCCAGTGGAGGTGTCAAGATTCAGAGTTAAGTATAAATCTGGAGGTCAGGAGAGAAACCTCCAAGTACGGACATTTAGAAACCATCAACAGATAGATGGCATCCAAAGTAAAAGAACTCTTAGTATCAGTCTAGAATTAAGCCTAAATAAAACAGAGATCCGAGTGCAGAGCTTTAGTCTTTTATCCTGAATTGTAGAGGCCAAACAAACCAATAACTCCAACTGAATCCTGTGGATTTGGTTCTTGGTCTCATTACCTTTATTGTTGTTAATTATTACAATCATCTGCATATTAATAAATTCTAATATCAATAGAACAGGAAATTATTGTTTTTCCTTTCTCATCATACTCTATTTTTAATAAAAATTCAATAGAAGATAAGGTGATACAATCAAAGAACAGTGCGAAAACTTAATCAGAGAGCTTTGCTTTCACATTACCTTTTATGACTGGTTAGGACATCATTTACATTTCACAAAACAATGATTTCCAGTTTCCACAAGTGATGCTCACAGCAAAGTAACCAAGATACTTTTATTGGGTTTCCCTTTTTTTTTTTGCCAGTCCTGGGCCTTGGACTCAGGGCCTGAGCACTGTCCCTGGCTTCTTCCCGCTCAAGGCTAGCACTCTGCCGCTTGAGCCACAGCACCGCTTCTGGCGGTTTTCTGTATATGTGGTGCTGGGGAATCGAACCTAGGGCCTCGTGTATCCCAGGCAGGCACTCTTGCCACTAGGCCATATCCCCAGCCCTGGGTTTCCCTTTTTAACTATGTGTGGTTTGTTGGGTGGTGGGGTCCTGCTTACCGCATGGTTAAGCAATAATGGCAGAGTGGAGAGTCGTCCTGGGGTAGCAAGGGATTTTCTTCATTTCCTACCTCAAGTCATAGCTCAAGCATTCACTGAGCATGCCCAGTGGCAATGAGGACAATTCCAACCTGCAATTCAGTGCACTCAGAAGACCAAAGATAAATGTGAACAGACCCAAACTTCTATATAAAACCTGATCTGAAGAAGAAAATCTTTTTCCAAGATGTAAGACTTCGGTTAGTTTGTGAGAGAGAGCCTAAATGACAGTGGCCCCCAGATATATTGTCTATTTTTTCTTATTCTATCCACATTCTGCACTTTAGACTTTGGAAGAGCCCTGAGTAACCACACGAGTAATCAAATATGGAGACGTGTTTAACTCTACTGCTCCAGGTGCAAGAGCGATATGCTGAGGTTTAGCTAGTTGCCTTGAATGAGCACAATACGTCGGTACTTATTCGTGGTGAGACTTCAGCTTCTAAGCCAGTTCATCAGGTGCCCAGGAAGTGTAGCTATCTCAGGAAAGCAGCTAAAAGGATTTAATCGTGTTCAAAGGGGGTTTAATTGGCATTCTGAAAGAGAAAAAGGAGTGAAGGCAAAAATGATGCAAAAGAATTGCAAGTTGTCCTAAATAACTTAAGGAAACATTTTCATTGTTCAAGATGATTCAGACATTAGTGCTGCAAGTTTCTAGATGTTGTGAAGGTATTTTTATTCACATGTCTTATATGTATATTTGTAGCTAGAAATGCATCTGTGCATATATACATGTAGTTATATTAGTGTTCAGAAAGATATCTTAACTGTGTCATGTTTATTCTTGTAGAACCTGGCAATGAGGCTTAACTCTTCATTAACTAGTTATTTGTTTAACAACTGTATGTATGCTTACTATAAATCTGCATCTTTGTACCACACATATTGGAGAGGGAACAATAATTATGAAGGGTTCAAACCTTGCTTTAGATTTAGACAAGTAAGCAAAGTGTTAAATTCTGTAATTAGGATTCTACAGTAATACAACAGAAAATTGCCAAGCTAATCTAGCCTAGGAGGAATATTTCCTCTCTTAGCTATTTTGAAGGATGACTGATGCTAGTCCCCTGTCTGTCAGTCTTTCTACAAACAGGAAATTATATTGTTTTGTAACCAAGTGGCCTTGTCATTTTGAATCGTCATTTCTGGGATTACACAAGGAAAATAGAGAAGTAGGTTGGAATTTTTCATTGAAATGCCAAAATCTAGCATTAATATAATGTATTAAGGAATGCCATAAACATTCTGAGTCTGTCCTTAACAGTGATCAAATCCGGAGTAGGCAACAATTTCTGACCTCTTTAAGACTTTCAAGCTGTGTCTGCCAGCACTACTTCTTTTTTGTCCATTTTTGGCTGGTTCTGGGGCTTGATTTCTGGGCCTGGGCACAGTTGTTGAGATCTTTAGCTCAAGACTAGCATACTACCACTTGAGCCACAGTGCCACTTCCCATTTTCTGGTGGTTAATTGGAGATGATTCCCATGGACTTTCCTGCCCGGGCTGGCTTTGAACCATGATCCTCAGATCTCAGCCTCCTGAGTAGCTAGAATTACAGGCCCCCAGTGCGCCAGCACTTCTTTGATAGTGTTTGTTCCTGCTGTCTGACATGGATGTGGCTCTGTGGCATATAGGTGGCTCCTTGTCATACACGTGGCTCTGTAACATGTATGTGGATCCATGACATGTAGGAGAGGTCCTGGTTCTGTGACATATATGTGACTGGCATGTATGAGGGGGGACTCTGTAGCATGTAGGTGGCTCAGTGGCAAGCATGCTGGCTCCATGGCATATGTAGCCCCCCTTCCATGCTGCAATGAGTCTAGTGAAAGTTTTAGGGACAAACTGTCCTTCTAAACAGCCTTTCTTTTTGCTGTTTTGTTTTTTGTAACAAGTTAAAACATTTAATTATAAATGCATCTAAGAGGGTTACATTTTCCTTGAATGCATATTGCTTATGACACAACATAGACTCCATGGTAACAACCATAGCAATCGGTGCCTTCCCAACTCAAGCAGCAAATTTCCTAGGAAGTGGCTTCTCAAATTCATTCAAGTTTGTGTGCAGGCCTCCCAGTGGGTTGTGACCAGTTTGAAGGATTTTCTTCCTTCATTTCAAACAGCAGTTCTGTGCATCTGTGTTCTAAACATTGTAGACCTGCCTAAAATTTTACTCATCAAATAACCATGCATAGACAAATAAAGCAACACATACATAAAATCTTTATAGGTTTGTACTAAAGTGTGCATTTAAAAGGTTTATGCTCTACTGGAAAAACTGGTTAGGGTTATACATGTTTTATTTTCCTTCTGCTTGGTGTACTTAATGTGTGAACCAGTTGAGCAATTTAGCTGCTTTGACTTTTAAATATTTTACTTTCTGCTTATTTAAAATTCAATTTATTATGGTTGCTATAGATTAAAAGTTACTTTAAAAATTCAAGTTGAAATATAGTCCCCATTATGAGATAGAAAGAGGTAGGACCTAGAGAAACCATTAAGAGAAGGTTCTTCCCTCAGAGATGGATTAGTCTGTCGTGGGTTAATATTCTGGGAGTTGGCTTTGATACTTGTTGGCTTACGTGGATTACCATGTGACCAACATGATGTCCCCAGATGTCCAACAGATACTAGTGACATTTTCTTGGATTGACAGAGTCATGCGCTACCTGAACCTCCTTTCCTCATAAGTTATCGAATCCATAGAATTCAGTTCATAGCTAGCGAAAAAATGGACTTACACAAATATCAATGAGCTAACAATTCTGTTTTGTTCACTGTTTTGTGTTTGGAAAATCTGTTGAGTCCCTTTAGTGTCTCATTTACAAAGATACAATTTAATCATCTGCAGTGGCATTTGATGATTGTGGAATAGTAACCAGGATGCAATCTTGCACCAAAACTATTTGCCAATAAAAGAAAGACTTATTATGGTATTAATTTTTAAGAAAATATTGTCAGAGGAGTGGGAAATGTTGACATTGGTTTGTTGTTCTCTGGTGATTTGTCAGTAACTTGCAGAAATCAGGTTTGGCTCCGTTTGCATTGATGTTTAGATGGTAAAAGTCATCAGTGTTCCACTATTTCATAGTAGTACACAAGACAGATCCCCAGCGGACATTGCAGGGTGTTATGGGATTTTGTTGGAAAGTCTTTCTTTGCTGTGTATGATGACAGGTTCTTTGGGCTTTGCTTTCTCTCATTTTTGTGAACTGAGAGAGTTCATAAATTTCTGTAGGCAGAAGTACTCCTTGGTGGAACATATTTTTGGAGATTAAAAAAATATAGTCCTGTAGAGCTATACTCTCTGGAAATTTATGTTAACCTTTAAAAACGACAACACAAAACCAGAGAGCACTGTGCATGTTCAAGTAACCTCATTGGGAATTGTGGCTTGTGTTTTGTGGTTAACACCTTTAATTCTAGATTTTCTTCTTTAAATTAAAATTACTAAATTAAAATGATTCACTATATGAGCCAGAAAAATAACTGGTCTATGTTCCATAAGTATCAAAACTGGGGGACAATTATTCACCTTCTTATTGAGGAAATTTAATTACTGTTTGTCTTCTGCCAAGATGAAAGCATGTAAACAATTATTATTAAAACATATATATAATAAAGCTCTCAAAAATATATTGCATGACCAGGCTTTGGTTGCCTTTATGTCACTTTCATGGTACTCCATGAACTTCAAAGTCTTTCTTTTTTTTTTTTTGCCCTTGGCAAAAAGTCAGAAAAATAGAAAAGGTGTATAAGATGTAATAATACATTTCAAACTCACTGGCACAATTCTGTGAATATTTACCTACTTACGATGGAAATCTGAGGTCTAGCTGAAAATTTACCAGTGAAGATTATTTTTTACCACTTTGATAGAATTCTAAGAACTTAAGCTTCACAAATTCAAAAGTCCATAGGTCTTATGAACATAACACATATTAGATCACAAAGAACATGGCCCATGAGTGCAATAAATGCAAAAAGGGTAATTAATTAAAGCATAAATAAAATATGTTATCGTTTCACTTAGAAAAATAGAAAATTCTCAAAGCAGAGAGAGTAGAGTGTAAAGAGTGGATCTCACAGGTGATGGAATTGCTGACAAACTACACAGAGACCCCAGGGGCAAATCAGAGACCAGGGAAGGGCAGAAGCCATTACTCATCATGATCCGGAAGAGACAGGGATTGTGGTCTTGATTCAGATTCTAGACTCCTGAGTATTGTCAGGAGCTAGAGTATGGAGTAGTTGTCCTAGCTGCTTACCAAGGTAGAGAAAGAGTGAGAATAATCCCTGGGTTGTCTCTTTCTCCCCAGATCCCATCCTCTGCCAGTGAAATCCAGTGTTAACTCTCCGAGAAAGCAAACCACATCCTGGACACCTCAGTGCTCAGTCCCTAGGTATTGAGAGGAGAACCCAGAACGAGCAGATCTGGGTGTAGAGCAGCTCAGCTCACAAATTATCTGAAGAGAGGGCACTTCTTAATATCAGGTCGCACCTTATTTCATCTCACAAGTGTGACCTAAAAAAAGTTGATCTAGGGGCTGGGGATATAGCCTAGTGGCAAGAGTGCCTGCCTCGGATATACGAGGCCCTAGGTTCGGTTCCCCAGCACCACATATACAGAAAAACGGCCAGAAGCGGCGCTGTGGCTCAAGTGGCAGAGTGCTAGCCTTGAGCGGGAAGAAGCCAGGGACAGTGCTCAGGCCCTGAGTCCAAGGCCCAGGACTGGCCAAAAAAAAAAAAAAAAAAAAAGTTGATCTTATTGAAGTTGTGACTAGAAGTATGCTGGTTACCAGAGACTGAAGAGAGCCATGGGAAGAATGGATATGGAACACTTGATCAGTGGGCACTAAGTCACAGTAGAGAAGAGCAGGAAGTCTCAGTGTGCTAGTGCAAGGCATAATGATTACAGATAATGGTACTCTGTTGGGTTTTCCAAAAAGTGAGAATAAATGATTTATTATTATTTTTTCTTTTGGTGTTCTGGTCCTGGGGCTTGAATTTAGGGCTTGGGTACTTTCCTTGTGCTTTTTGCTCAAAGCTAGTCCTCTACCATTTGAACCATAACTTCATGTCTGGCATTTTTGGTGGGTAATTTAAGATAAGAGTGGCATGGACTTTAGTGCCTGGACTGGCTTTGAACCAAGATCCTCAGCTCTCAGCCTCCTGTGTTGCTAGGTGTGAGCTGCCGGTTCCCAGTAGAAGAAATGACTTTTGAGTGTTTTTACCATAAGGTAATGGTGTAGTTGAGGAACTAGGTATGTTTACCTTGATTGAGAATGTATTCAATATATCCAAACTTTATATGGGACCTATAGATCTTTACAGTTTTTTGGAGGTATCAGTTAAAACAAATTAATTTAAGATTTCAAACAGCAGACAAACTGTTTAACAAAATGAATACCAAGAAATTAAAAAAAAAAACATGTTCAGGGATTAAGCGAGAAGGAGAGGAGAACAATGGGAGGAGGGGTGGAAATCCATGTGAAATGATCTAGAAGGGTGAGCAAATACAGTCATTTAATTCAATGTACATTAGGAAAAAATTGAACTACATAACTTAAGGGCAGAGATGGGAGGGAGAAAATGGGAGACAGTGATGGAAAGGGTAACATTGGACCATTATACCTTTCGTATTCATTATCAGACTTCTGGAATTCAAACTTCTCTGTACAGCTACTAAATCATAATAATAAAAATATCACCAATGAACTAAAGAGCATATCCAGTGGGGAGGGGGCATTTTACCTCCCTTGGGAATATCAGCAGAGTCCCCTGCATTCTCCAGCACACCAGGGACCCTCCTTGGTCCTTATGTTCTGACCACCACTTGGCTGTGACCTCAGGGGCTGCCTCCATCAGGTAGCTGCTCTGCTTCCTCCTCTGTTTTCACACCTGCAGAACCATAACTACCAGACCCAGAAGTGGGGTAGGCAGGTTCCGGATCCATCCTTGCCCATGTCCTTTTGTTGTGTACCTATCTTCCCTGAGAAACTGAAACGTCTGTCTGCGTGAAAGAAGTTTGACTGTGCCTTCTGTATGGAATGGTCTTCCCCTAGAAACTGGTCCTCTCTCTTTTTGTTCTCTTTCAAGTCTCTATTTCTATCTTATCGTCCTTCCTTGCCATCCACGCACTGACTCAAATAGTGCCTACTTTTTACTAGACACAGTTTTAAAGATTTTGTTTAAGTGAGCCCATACTAGCTTTCTAGAAATGGAGGTGAATGCCACTGTTATTCAATTTGCACCAAGTAGTTTTTTGCCCAAATTTACACAGCTAATGGAGGTTAGAAATAAGTTTTCAGTCCCAGCCTGCTTGGCTCTGAAGCTCACCTTTTTACTTCTGGCCTTTTATTACCTATTAAATAACTATGATAAAATGACAGGGAAAAATTAAAAAATTTAAGAAACCTGTGTAATTTCTGATATAAATCCAAGGAATGCATTTCATTCTTAATTCTGGCACAAAACTGTAGGAGCTACAGCATACATTATGGAACACTTAAAATCCAGTGAAGTCAGAAACTCTATTATTGACATGAGTTTTTGATTCACTTGTAGGTGATGTATTATGAGGTTAGGTAGGTGATGTGTTATGAGGTTATCTATGCGAATGAAGTAAGGAGAAGGCAACAGTGAAGCCACCAGTTTAGGGAGGTATGACTTCTGATTTGTAAAATCATAATTAGAAGGGGAAACAAGATCAAAATGTGACTCCCACTGGGCCTGAGGGATAAGTAAACTGGGAGATACTCAGGCAACCTTGAGCCTTGCATCTGAGAAAATTAAGCTGGATTGCTTTTCTCAATCATTTATTCATTGTCTTCGCTTTTTTTTTCATCCATCATGTAAATAAACAAAAGAGTCCATCTTGTATGGTTCTTTTTTAAGAAACAAATGACTTGATACTTACAAAGAACTTAAATCCACACCCAGTATATAGTAAAGACTCTGGAAAATCTATAAAAAGGTGTGTGTGTGTACGTGTGTTTGTATCTTGGTGTGTATATTATACATATATGTGCTTATTTTATATCACATGTATGTAATGGATATATAAATAACATCTTTGGTACCAGAGACAGACAAGATGTTTCACTTTAGATTTATCTTCCTAATTGCCTTATTTTGTGTCATTCTCTGCTTCTTCATTGAACTTAAAATATATTCTTTGTCATGGTAAAAGAAATGTTACTATTTCCTCCTGAGAGGAGCTGTTTCTTCATGCTACCACTATTATGCCAAAGGAGATGGTCAGGAATCAATGCATATGTGAACAATTGCCATTCCATGTTGTCTTTGCTTTGGCAAAAAGTGGTAAAATGAATTCTCTGGCTCATTTATAACCAGCAACTCTTGGAGACACCTTGTATGTTTACTCCAGTGATAAATGTTTCCTATAATTATGGAGTCTTTTTTTAAAGGCACTTTCAAAGCAGACATCCCAAAATTTCCTCTCTCATCTCCACTCTGAGAAGCAATGTACTTCTGCAAATTAAAAGGAGAAGCAAGGCTCTTGCCCTGTAGGAAATGGAAATAAATCAGTAAGTAGGCGTTGATCCTGCAGACAGTACCCACAATTCACTATTTATGTACCTTCCTTCATGAAGTGATGCAGAATTTATTATTTTATTTATAGAAGTGTTCACTCTGGGTAACCTCATAATCAAGATATTTCATTTTCATGATGCTTCTTTGAGGAGATGACAGAAACATTAGACTGCTATGTCCGTTCAGGCTGCTGTCATATTTAATAAAGAGTCCACCCACGCGCCTTCCACTGTTATTATTGGGGTCATGGGCTCAAGTAAAGTTCATCGATGTGCTTCAGTTATTAAATCTGTTCATAGGTTGTCAGATAGTGTTTCCTTATATACTATATGTCCTCTATCTCTTCTCTATTCTACGTGTTCTTTATCTCCTCAAAGTTTGATCATAGTCCTAATTCATTCGCCTTCAAAAAGACTTCTCTCCCTTGTCAGTGGGGGACAACAGACACTCACTGCCAGGAGTGTAAGATGCTTAGAGTAACCTAGGGGAAATACCTAAAAAATGTTCTTAAAATCAAGATAATATACAATACACATATATACTCTGACTACATCTATTATGTTCAGAAAGTAAGAGGTTATGATGTTTTTTGTTTGTTTTAGTTTTGCCAGTCCTGGGGCTTAAACTCAGTGCCTGAGCACTGTCCCTGGCTGCTTTTTGATCAAGACTAGCACTCTGCCACTTGAGCCACAGCACCACTTTCAACTTTCCATTTCTATGGTGCTGAGGAACTGAACGCAGGGCTTCCTGCATGCTAGGCAAGCACTCTATCACTAAGCCACATTCCAAGCCCAAGGTTATGTTTTTGAAAACCACAATTTCACAGAAATTCACCAAAAATTTATTTAGTTATTATTGGTCACATCTTGCAACAGCAATACTTATACATCTTAATAATGGACAAATAATATTTGACTGAATAGTGTAGTAAAATCTGCATTTATGTAATAGTATATATTTATTCAAGAAATGTTACTTTCTTGCATTCACCAAAATAACTAATACTTTTTTGTTTATATGTAATTTAAAAGCCAGCAGTAAATATTTAAAAGATTAATGTAATTAAGTATAATTGTATTAAAATATAGAAAATTTAAAAAATATTGTAAAAATTGTTCATTAGAATAAATGTGAAATAGCATGCATTACTATAGTTGTAGTGCTTATTAAAATTGTTTTTCTCTGTATACAAAGTTCTCCATTATAGTTAAAAGGAAAATTGCAAAGTATATTTAATGAGTGTGAAAATTTGAAAGAGAAGTTATTTTAAAAGTAAAAATTTATAAATTACCTTCTGAAGTTATTTAAATTTTATTAAAAAGTGGTTAAATTAACAATTTTTCAAAATAATTCAAAATTATTGTCCATCTTGTTTATTTCAATTTCCATATATTGTTACCTTTTAATATTTTACTGTTTATAAAACCTAAGTTTTAAGATTATTATAAAATACTTGCTATACATTTAATATGGGAAATTTGTACATTGAATAGAAATTGATTAATTTAAAAATACATAATTATATAATGTATGAAGTATTTAATATAGCAAGGCCCTTAATCATGGACAACTGCTGCAAATGCCTAATTAGTCATTATCACAGCTACCACAAATTGGACCAAAAACAGTAGCAAAATTACAAATAGCTACCATTAACAGGAGATACCCTGAAAACATTACAGGAAGGAATACGAGAAACACTAAGGCTCCTTGGTACAGGTGAAAACTTTCTTTTTTTTTTTTTTTTTTTGGCCAGTCCTGGGGCTTGGACTCAGGGCCTGAGCACTGTCCCTGGCTTCTTTTTGCTCAAGGCTAACACTCTGCCACTTGAGCCACAGCGCCACTTCTGGCCATTTTCTGTGTATGTGGTGCTGGGGAATTGAACCCAGGGCCTCATGAATACGAGGCAGGCACTCTAGCCACTAGGCCATATCCCCAGCCCTGAAAACTTTCTTAATAAAGACCCAGAAACACAACAAATCAAAGTAAGGCTGGGTAAGTTGGATTGCATTGACCTGCAGAGCTTCTTCATGCCGAAGGACATAGCTAGCAAGATAAATAGAAAGCCCACAGATTGGGAAAAGATCTTCACTACTCAAGAGCCTTATATCTAAAATATTCTTACAGCTCAAGAAATTAAGTTCCCCCAAAACAAATCCCTAAAGAAACAACAACACCATTAAAAAGTGGGCTAAAGACCAAGAAAGACTTCTCTGAAGAGGAAATATAAATAGCCAAGAGATACATGAAGAAGCTCAACATCTCTGGCTATAAAGGAAATGCAAGTCAAAACACTGAGATTCCACCTTACACCAGCTAGAATGGTCATTATCAAGAAAACTAGTAACAACATATGCTGGCAGGGATGTGACCAAAGTGGAACGCTACTATATGGTTGGTGTGAATGCAAACTTGTTCAACCACTCTGGAAAGCTCTATGGATATTCCTCAGAAGACTAAACATAGAGCTCCCCTATGATCCACCAACCTCACTCCTGGGCATTTACCCAAATGACTGCAAACAAGGCCATACCAAAGCTACTAGCACAACCATGTTCATTGCAACATTCTTTACCATAGCTACTATATGGAACCAACCTAGATGACCCTCCGTAAATGAATGGATCAAGAAGATGTGGTATATATACACAATGAAATTCTATGCTTCCAACAGAAAGAATAACATTACCCCATTTGTAAAGAAATGGAAAGACTTGGAAAAAAATCATATTAAATGAAGTAAGCCAGAACCAAAGAAAAATAGATTGCATGATTTCCCTTATTTGTAAGAATTAGAATAGGCCTATGATATTCTTAACAGGGGATCTCAATAACCCAGTCCCTTTGTGCATAGGAACATATATAATGAAGCATATCAACATTTACTACAATATATGGAAACAAAAGGTCATGTGTGAAATTTTTTATTTTATTTTTTCATGTCTCTTAGTTTTCTGTACCTTGTGTCTTGGATATAAGATTTTTGGATATGTGGAGGGGAAATGGAATCACAGAAACAGCAGGAAAAAGGATGAACTAATGCAACATTGATCCTCACTGGACACTATGTGGAATATAAGCCTTACAACGTGTGTGTTGGGGGCGAAGTGGAATAGGGAATAGGTAAGAGGGAGATAATGAAGGATGTGGCAACAAAGATTAAAAACAAATGTACTCATTACTTTACTTATGTAATTGTAACCCCTTTGCTCATCGCCTTTTCAATACAAAAAACCCAAATAGCTAACATTTCATGTCCATTGTCTTTCACCCTCAATGTTTGCTGTGTTATCTTTTGTCCTCAATTTCTTAATTTTAAAGACTATACACACCCATCTTCCAAATCCTTTCTCCATCTCATAATTTTTGAATTACTTAATGATGTATACTCATGGTATAAATCCGTAGTATAAATACTACAATTTATAAAGTCACTGTGAATGCTCTGTGAGGAGTACTGTAGGATGCCAAATATAAACAAGGAGATCAAGGTGTGGAACACTAAAACTAAGACATGTCCTATATTTGTTATATACATGCATATATATGTACAGCTAGTGTATTTTTGTATGTAAGCAGTAAGATTTTGGAGGAAATGACTAAGTTGAATTTGGTCATGATAATTTGAAATGTTCCTTTTTTGAGCAAGGCAAAGAACTGAGTTCAAAGTTGAGTTCTGCCAAAAATTGGGTGGGGGAAAGAAAAAGAAAGAAAGAATATTGGTTGATATAAAATCTGATTGGGTATAGGTGATATTCCAGGAAACAGGGGAAAAATGTATATCAATAATTCTTAACCTTGTCTCCTCATTAGGAAAAATGAGTAGTGCTCAAACTCAAATCTGAACTAATTGAATAAAAATGTCAGGGAAAAGATTGATAGCAATGGTAATATTTTCAGAGCTCTTTAGTTGATTTAGGTGAAGAAACATTGTTGGAGAGAGGACAGATAACTAACTCTGGAATTTTTTTAAAGATTAATGATGAATATATTGAGATTAAGTCACTGGTGCTGGTGTCACTTACACATTTAATCAAGAATATTTCTTTAGTAATGAAAATAACTGATCTGGAGCTCACACGTGATGACAGATCAGAGGAACTTGTAATTTGAGCCTGTCATTATCACTTATATGACATAATTCTTAATATAATAACTGTAGAGCTAAACATAAAATATTTATCTAAGATAGATAGATAGACTTGTTGAGTTGTTCAAATACTTTGGGACTATTATATGCCTCTCAAAGCATCCAATAATTGATAGTAATTAAAGAATTGTTTAGTAGTATTGATATTATATTCATAAAACAATGTTATGGCTGATTAATCATTACATACCTTAGCGTTTTGCTCTTTGTAGCCCTCTCAACCATCAAGATTCTTTCTTGTAATAATTGACAAAATCTAGTTTCTTAATTTTCTAGCTTAGCTAATGAGCTAGTGAAAAAAGTTGATAGCTACATGTAAGATTGTAAAAGAGAAATCTAGTTTCGTAATTTTCTGAATTAACTGTTAAAGAAAGAACTTATATCTGCATGTAATAAAACAATTAACATTACTTTGTAGTGTTTGTTCAGCCTTTTCCCTTTTCCCTTCCCTCTTTTAAGCCACTGTGATTTCTAGTATTACTTCTATGCTAATAACTACCACATCTGCAACTTTAGCCCTATCCTAGCCCTGCACTCCATCCTGTTCCACAAGAGTATTTCAAATTGCCAGTTATGTATGTTTGTACAGAGGTCCCAATACAAGACATCTTAAAGTACAGGAAACATCTAAGAAGCTATTTTAGGATTTCTAAGGAGAATAGAAGAAACTCAAGTATAGGACAGAAAGACAGATAGACAGGCAGGCAGGCAGGCAGACAGACAGATGGACAGATACAGACAGAGAGAGACAGTGAGAAAGAATCAGACAGAGATAGAGAGAGACAGACAAGACAGACAGAAAATGGAGACTGAAACTGAGATAGACTTTGAGGTCAGTCTCTATGATCTTGTGGCTGATTAGAAATATAGGGAAGATAACATCCATTGATGACATCTTTGTTTTTAGTTTAGGAGGCTGAGAGGATGGAAATTCTTAACAAAAATAACAGTTTCATTTGATGAAACAATCTCAAAGATGTCCCATTTTTAGCATAGTCATTCTGTAATATGTAAACTTCGACAGTGATAATTCAAGAGGACTATGAAAAATGAGTGGACTGGAGGAAACAGAAAGAGGTTGAGACTTACTTTTTAAAATCTTCTCCTCTTTTCTTGTCTTTTCTTCTATAGTAGCACTGAGGATTTAACTTAGCCTTACACTTGCTAGGCAAATGCTCTACCACTTAAGAAGCTTCGTTCTTAATGTTAATATTCTTGTCCATTTTTGCTCTCTGAGGCTTATCAAGAGAGTTTCTCAGAAAATACCTTCATTTTAAAACAAATAGATTATATTTAATAATCTAATGAAGTTTTACGGTTGCAATTGCAATATGTTTTTTATCTTTTCAGCACACATCTTTATCACTTAGTGTTCTCTAATTCTGTCATTCTCTCTGCTTCAAATTTACACTTATCGGTGTTTGAAATACCAGTATGCTTGATCTGAGTCAGTCACCCCTTTGTATTGCAAAGGATGCCCACCAATAGCCTGTTGGGTTTACCCAGACCTCACTGTATGTTTTTCAAAGAGAGTCTAACAATTTACAAAATACTAATTAGGCATGTTGGGTCCATAATTTTGTATATTGATTCAACCCTGGAAAAACTTTCCAAACCAGAGAAATTGCAACAAAGACAAAGATTCCAATATTGTAATTCAACCCAAAGATAAGATTCTGTCTTTGGTGAATGAGTCCGGCTGTGGACTTCATGAGCATTCGCACAGTGTCTTATGACAGGGAATGTAAGTACAGGAGTAATTTTCCTTCATGTTTTCTCTGATCAGATAATTCTTCATTGAGAGTTTCAGATTCTCATCAATATTTCAAGGAGTCTATTTTCATCTTTTGTTATAGGTCCAGATTTATCACTTTTCAAGAGTCCAATTACCAAGATCGAAATACAAAGCATGATTTGGCATTCCACCCCTGGGTATTGTCCTCATCATTTGGGGAGGTAATCTATTTAGTCCCTTTCAGGAAGATGTGCTGCCTGAGCACTGTGCAAAACATCCACTTTCCATCCTGAAAAGCTATGGCCAAGGCATTGCTGGACACATACGATTATTTTTTTTTCACAGTTTTTTAAAAAATTTTTTTCTTATTTATTGTCAAAGTGATGTACAGAGAGGTTACAGTTTCATGCGTTAGGCCTGTGTACATTTCTTGTACTGTTTGTTACCTCCTCCATCATTCCCCCCTCCCCCCTCCTCTCCTTCTCCCCCCATGAGTTGTTCAGTTGGTTTACACCAAATGGTTTTGCAAGTATTGCTTTTGGATTTGTTGGTCTTTGTACCCTTTGTTTCTCGATTTTCTATTGTTGATGAGCCTCTTGTACCCCCTTCCTGTGGTTGTACCTGCACTATCACTGTACCTTATCTGTGTACAATGGAAACTGTATATATTGATATTAGAACAAGTGAAGTGAAAGGGCTTATCAAAATCGAGAGACAGTTATTTTGAATTAAGGTTCAAGTCCACTTTTTTTTGACATGTTTAGGGATTTATTTCTAGTTACATCTAGTAAAACATTCAACTCCAATGGCCAATTTTGTTCTATTACGAGTCATAAAGTTTGTTCTAAGTTTTTCAAAAATGTTAAGCTGCTTCTTAACTTAATAATAAATTCTAACATCGAATATGCTTCCTTGAATATCAAAACGCATTAAGTTTTGAACATTATAGATGAGGAAATTAGTAACTTTTAATAAGGTATATAAAGCAAACTGTTTCTTGCTCTTGATTTCGGATTAATCGTGAAAGAATCCCTGGGCTCAAATATGAACAAACAATGGTGGATTTGCAAAACTACATAATAAAAGAATAAAAGACTGAGCATATAATTTTCTTGTAATGAAAATGTGCACATAAAATGTATCTCCTGTGGCCATTATTTTTTCTGCTTTGCTAGAGTCATATACCTGGTATATATTAACATAACAAACCAAACATGAAATTGAAAATGTTCATGTTTCTGCAAGTCAATTCACTTTTTAATCCAGCCTTCCACTATCTTTTTAATAAAAAGTTCTTTAGAGGACGAAACGTGTATTCCAAGTTCTCTGCCTGATTCTTGAATAACACCACGGGGAAGCAAGTCCTCATGAAGTAGTTTTGATATTGCGATAGGTAGCATTAAATGTCATACACAATAGGTGTTATGACCCACTAAGACCATTTCATTTTACTCCAATTAGATCTTTACTGAACAACTTAATTATGTCAATGCTGTTATAAATCAATGCTGTTTTGTACCAATGCTCTATGATTATTTCTGAGAATCGTACAACCCAAAAGACAAAAAAGAAAAAGCATTTCACCTATGAATGTTACAATTTACTTTCCACTTACTGTTTGGTTTCTAGCTTGCTTAGTATTTCTCTGAGCTAAACAGAAAAGGCAGTGCTAGGCTAGCTGTTGCTGTTAATTTGTCTCATTTTGCTTCACTGGGACATTAGGTAACTGTGACAACAACCAGAGAAAAAGTGCACTTGAGATTCCATTTCACAGAACTAAATTAGTTTGAAGTAATATTTCATAGAAAACCACTATTTGTACTGTGCCAGCAAACCACACCAAAAAAAAATTGAATGCTTGCACAAGTGTGCTATCTCTCTTCTGTTTTGTTTATATCCTAAAAACATTTGGACAAAGGCAAGGGTAACAGAAAATTGAATTTCTTTAAAACAAAGGCTTTTTCAAATGGAAAATGTTTTAGATACATCTTAAGGACAATAGTGAGGTGAAAAAATTGAAGTATACTGTACATTTTTTAAAAAAAATCAAGTTATTGTTTCTAATATAAGTCATTATTTCCCCCCAAATGATTGTGTATGAACCATAAGGAAGTCTTCCTTAGCCAGAAGATTGTGAAACAACATGATGTGTAGTATGTTACACCTTTATCTCTGTAGCTGAAATAAGTTCCAAACTCCCAGGATAAAATCAATATTTACATATACAATTATCTTAGACTTTGTATTTCCCTGCTGTAACATCCAATATTTTTTGCATCAATCCACTTTTGTGCTCTCCATGACTTGAGCTTGAAATTTTGATGCACCTTAGGTCCTGGACAATATACTAATGACAACAGTCTTAATAGGTCACTACAGGAAATGTAAAACAAGGCATTGTATAAACTTGCCTTGAACCATGAGAGCATTCATACCTATAGTGATGTAACTTCTAGAATAATAATTGGCTTCTATCTAATTTCTATAGTGTTATCTTAGCTGAAGAATAGTGTCCTTTAGAAGGTAAATGGCTTAAAAGTTTTAGCCTTTATCTATCTTCCTTTAGATTATCTGATAGACAGTATATAGAAAGAAATTTTCAAGAGGAAAAGCTTCTAATATGTAATTTGTGTTTTTATTTGATGGTACGTTTTGAGGTCAAAGCAAGAACAAGATGAATGGCATTGAGAAAGATTTGACACCTGTTCTAAAATTACAGTCTACAAGGGGAAGGCTTTATTTCTGCAACCTACTGGAATGTGCAAAATTGAGTCTGCTCATCATCAGAGCAATGCCACTAGATTGCTCTTGTTACTTGGATTTAACATCACCAGAGGTCATGGGGCATCTTTGTCACAAACATCCTAAAAAAAAATAGCTTGCTGTTTATACTTGACTGCTCAAAAGTGCTAGACAAGCTTGCATAAATCTCAACATTATCACAGACCTAGACTATGCTTGAGGACATAAAGCATGATACCGAAGTATTACTAAAGCCATTTATGCCAACTCCCAACTACATTACTCATTCTTGCTTTTCTTATGCCTCTACAAATCTTTAATCCTTTGGCTGAAATAAATTTGCTTCCCTGAGCTATAATTTAAAGCGTCAGACATTTCTTTTTTGTGCAATGGAAATTAAATTTGAAGAAGCTATTTTGTATATGTTAAATAGCCTATGGAATATAACTTAAAATTCTGTATTCAGGCATATGGCAACAAAGCATTAACATACGGGACTTACCTGTTTAATTCATATGATTTCATTCAATTCATATGATTTCATTCATCTTCTCTAGAAAAAAAAAAAAGAAGTCATCTGAGAGTGAAGAGTTCTTTGCTGTCACCACACAGGCAATCTTTGCAAAGATGTGAAGTCCAGCAAAGCCTCTTTTTATTTTATTGTGTCAAAATTCAAAGTTTTCTTTTCCACTTTTATCACTAGTTTGACTTTTTCTCTACAGTAAAACAGAGTACATTTAAAATGTCATATTTATTTTCAGATGAATTTTCACAGATGCATTTTAGAAGTTACAATTCACCCAATTTGGCTTTCATGAGATCATTTCCAAAATACACATTTCTGTTTGTTTGTATGTGTGTGTATATGTGTGTGAAAATATATGTGAGAATGTTTACATGCACGTATATTCCTTTTTATTTTTCTTTTGTGATAAAATTAAAAGTCTCCAAAACCTCATAATTTTCCATACTTTCAAATTATGTTTTGTTTTTCTCTTTCAGTGTCAACTGTTTAATAGTTTTCTACAGTGTATTTACTGGTTTACTTCCAGTATTCTGTGTATTTAAAGTAACTTCTGGTTTCTGTCATAGCATACGAAAGTGTCTCTCTGTGAATGTACTTTTATTTACATTAAATAATATATTTATACATTTCCATGCACACTGTTAAAAGCTGGGTAACAATTTTCTGCTTTTCATTAACATATACTAGGTAATTTACATTGACAATCTCCATTTTCTCACCATTAGTATCAATATTTGATATTTATATGTTGACATTATTGAGTATTATGATTTGTTCTTGGTCCTGTCTATTTAGGAGACCAAGGCTGAGATTAAGTTAGAGTAAGGGTATTTCTAACATCAATCATAATAAGAAATAACACACACATCCATCAAAAGAGTAGTTAATAGTGCTTTATAATGGATACATAAAAAGAACTATGGCTATTGGCAAAATATGAGAAAAAGAAATATGGTTAACTGGATCATATACATCTTATAATTTGCAAAAAAATAGTATTTGAGAGAACTCTAAAGATATATTTGGAACATTAGGTTAAAAACTAGCCTAAAGCATGTATGCTAATAGTTGATGCTTAAACACTAATAAATGCTCAGAGTGACACCAACAATATTTCTTACTTCAAAGTGTTTAGGTTACAAACATTAGAAAACTAACTCTTTGTTAATGGCCTTTGAATTTTCCTGAAGATAAAGTGAAAAGTATGTAACTACTATAGAAGAGTTATGTTATCAAAAGATAGAAATAATGTCTTTGATTATAAGATATCCGATAGAAAATTAAATCAATAATATAAGAGAGGTAAGGAAATAAAGCACATGTTGTTCTAACATGAGCAAAACACAGAGAAATCTGAACAAGACAGTTTTTATTCTTAAGGATTTAAGAACATGTATCAGAAAATCTATGTTTGTCTAAAAGTCCTCAAAGAAAACCCAGATATTTACACAAGCTGTATTTATAGTCTCATCCATTTTTCAAAAGACTATATAGATTTCACATTTATACTAAATAATGATATAACCCAGCAATGATGGTTTTAAATTGAACAATAAAAAGTATGTAAAAGATTTCATGAAAGTGTCCAGTCACACCTGTTATGAGGATGTATAAATTTCATAGAGCTATATATTAGATACTTTCTGCCAAATAGACAAATATTTCAATAGCTTTTATGATACAGTGAATAAATCCCTGAATCCCATAGGTACAGGTTTATGCTATTTAAAATAACAAAGTTATTATAATCAATACTTAAATATATGTGCTGATGCATTTCTCAATAAGTCTATTTGAAATATTCACTTACTATTAAGTCAAGACATTACAATCTTTCAAAATAAAAAGATGTCTCACACTGGGAAAAATAAAAAAACAATACTTAATTCAGATATCTTTATGTTATTCAGAAAGCTCCCCTATGCATTCTTACTCTCACAGATTTTAAGCCTTCTTACAAACACAGTTTCTTGCCCAGTATAAATAAATTATTAAAGAAGTATGCATGTGTGGTACTCATAGCAAAATATATTCTTTAAAGGCATTTGACTAAATTCTGTAATTTTAATTTTAACATATCCCATAATTTCCAAGATACACAGGAATGAAAACTGGCTCATTGTCAGTCAAAATGTGATGATTTTGTTGGAAAGTTTGAATGAAACAATTTTGTCGATGTCTGAGTCCTCATATAATGCAAACTTTCTGCCAGCCTCCTGAGGGCATTTATTTATTGCTCTCAAGATGGTAAAACTACTTCTATTCAAAATTCTAACTTTATCTGCATTTTTTTCATAATAAATACCTGAAAAAATACTTCTGATAAAACGTATTGGAATGTTTATTCATTAACCTAGTATAAAATCATGGAGATTTATCTTATATTTGGGGTTATAGTCTTTTTTTTTTGAAAAAAAAACCCAAGATCATATCTTTATTTGTTTATTATAAAGTAATTATGGTTTGGGAGGAAAATGTAAAAATGTTCTGCACACATGTTAATGTAACTTAGGCCATAAAAAAGCAAAAAGTCAACATTAAGTCATGGTCCAGAATTATACAAATGAGAAATAAATATACAAGGCTTATGGTATTTGGTAAGTAAAGATAACTAAGGTAAACTGTATTTCAAATTTGTTTATATAAAAGAATAGTGAAGATCACTCTAAAATAGTGTCCATCTTTTAAACGAGTATAGATGAATCTGCAGTCATGTACAAATATAATAAACTTAACAGCTTTCTTACTCTCTTAATACAAATTACAATCACTTGTTTCTTATGCAACCTGACAAATTAATAGCAGGAAGTCATTAGAAAAATATGGACCTTTCTGAGTCTATATTATATCTTAAAGATTAATTGAAAAATACAGTTTAGGTAATATGAAACACATGTTTTTCAGATTTAAATACCTGTTTCTGATGTATTATTAGATATGGTCTTCAGTTTGGCTCAAAATGCAAACATAGGATTAATTTCTTAACAGATTAAAAATACTTATCCATTGGTAGAAGTCCTAGTTTGTAGAGCAAATTGTATGTATTTGGGTGTTGAATAGACATTAACGTACAAATATGTTTCACTTACGTTTTGGTCTACAAACTAGTCTTCTACCAATGGGGTTATAGTCTTATACCACTTAATTTTGTTAATCAGTAGGTACCAACTTCAGCCTTTGGGAGCTATTTTCTTTGGCTCCTTGTCCCTTTGAGATATATCTCCAAGATGTGTTTGATTTATGTCCTGTTTGGTTCTACTCTTTAGTGCTTTCTTGCTTAGCGTTATCAATGTCTCAAGACTCATCTTGTCTTCTTACCACAGTCCTGGAATCAGCCACATATGCAAGTCCATTGTTCCTCTTATTAGGGAAGAGCATCGACAGCTAAGGTGTGGCAGAAGGTATATATATATATATATATATATATATATATATATATATATATATATATATATATATATATATGTTCATGACTACTAGTTTCATTGCTTCTAGGTCTGGTCAGCTGACTGAGAGATGATATGCATGCATACTAGCCCTTGCATTATATATTATATGCATGCATCTGTACGAACCTAAAACTGAGTCCACAGAGCCCTCAGCTCTGATTCATTACACAGCCACCTGACTGCAACCTCTGGTACAACACTGAGAAACCTGGCTCTTGCTATCACACATTTATTTAGTTGTTGGATTCCAGTATACATTTTACCATTTTCAAAACCATTAACCTGCATCACCATGGCAATAATTGTATGAATTAGAACACATTGCTTATGTATAATATATTTTCCCTCTCGCCTTAGAGATTCATTTCTAAATGTACTCAGCTCAGCACATTTTTCCTCCACCTCTTCAGTGCAGTGTTATTTGAAATATATATTTGTAATTTATTCAGATTGTGTATTTCATAGTGTGCATTTTATGCTGGGATCCTCAACATTTTAAATGATGAACTAATTCACATACATGAAGGTTAAAACAATAAACTATGAAGTTCTATAGATTTTTCACAAATACAGAATGATGTTAAGTATTTATTATTAGGGTGTCATACAGAATAACTTCATTACCTAGCATTGGTCATTTTGTTGTCGTTGTAGCACTGATTTTTCCAGACCGTCTGCTCACTGGAATCAAACAGGAAGTAAACCTTTTCAGTTCACTGAAGTAGCCATATGCACTTAATATTCACCCAGCCTTTGAGGACCTTGTAACTCATTTCTAAGTATTAAATAGGTGGCCCACAATATGCTTAAGCATTCACTTTTGAAGGATACTTTTGTTCTTTCCAGGTTTAAGTGATTATGAATAAGGCTGTGGTAAATATTTGTGTACAGAGTTTTCAGAGACACAAACTTTAAAATAGGTTGAATAAATGTTTATGAGTACACTAGCTAGATTTTGTGTTGCTTTTTTAAATTACCAAGTAATAGTACAAAAAGACGGCATCATTTTGTATTCCCACCAACTAAGTGGTCCTGTTAGGCTATCCTTAACAGCCTCTGGTGTCATTTATGGGAGATTAGCCTTTTGAGTTGTTGTATAGAGGTACCTTGTTTTACTAATACCTATTGATCTAATGACATGAATGTTGTCTATTTTCCCTATACATATTTCAATATGAATACCTCTTTATGGAGTTATCTGTTTAGATCCTTTGCCCCCCCTCAGCCTATTTAATCTGATGTTATGTTTTCTTGTTGTTGAATTTTACATGTATATCTTCTATGTTTCCTTTAATAGCTTTTAATCTCCTATATATTGAAGATATTTTTTCCTAATCTGCGGCTAGTTTGCTCATAGTCTTAGAAGTCTTTCAGGAAATAGAAGTTTACAGTCTTAGTAAATCCCAACTTATTATTTTTTTCTTTTATAATCCATAATTTCTGTGTTATAGCAATATCTTAGTGTGAAATCCCAAGGCCATTTGCAAACTCTGTTTTCCTCCAGAAGTTTTATAGTTTTATACTTACATTTAGGTCTATGATCCATTTGCAAAAGGTATAAGGCTATGTCCAGATTCCATTTTTTATGTTTTGCATGTGGATGATCAGAACCATTTATTGAGAAAAGACTACTCTATCTCCATTAAAATTCCTTTGCCAGTTTAGGAGAGGGTGATTTTACTGGTGAGTTTAAGGATGATCTACCATGTCCTACTGTTGAATATTTCTTATTTTTCTTTGTATCTCACGTTCTTGATTACTGTACTTTACAATAAGTTTTGAAACTAGGTGCCTAATGTTCTCCAACTGTGCTATCCTTCCAAAGTAGTGGTATAGGCATTGTGCTTTTGTAAGTGTGGGTAAGTTTATCAATGTCTACAAAGTATCTTGTGTTGGGATCTGATGGATCCCTTTCTCCCCGATCCCCCAGGGAAAATGCTTGAACCCCAAAATCTATGAAAGAGCACTCGGCCTTGCCTTCCGCTAGCAGAAGGCCAAGGAGTACTCTTATGGAAATATGCTAAGTTGAGGAAAGGTTGCTGAGGCCTCCCCTCCTCCCCATCCCCTCACATGTTACCAGGAGCTGAGGCGGAAGAAGGCATCAGGGAGACGCTGTGATGGTTGAATGAGTCTCAAAGGATTTAATTTGGGAGGGGGGCTTATATAGTGGTAATGGCGGGAAAGGAAGGACCCGGGCCATTGGCCAAGCCGGACTGCCCATCAGGTGATGTCACGAAACCTCCCCGGTGGGCTGGATAATCCCTATCATGGTGGCACGCACGTGTTCGCCCCCTAGGGGCGGGGGGGGGTCCTTCTTTTCTGGTTGAGGCCGGAAGGTGGGAGGGACTCCCTCCCACACTGTCCCAGGGCTGGGGGAAGGGCAGCGTCTCGCTCTTGGCGCCCTTCCCCCACGAAGGCCAAAACTGAGTCCCCAACAATCTTGTTGGGATTTATATTGGAATTACAAACAGTCTGTTGTTTATGTTGGGAGAAACTGAAATGTAGTCAATATCACATCTCCCATATGTGAACACACAACTTTCTCTACTATTACTTAGAGTTTTGTCTTTTAACATACAAATCCTTTAAGTATTTTAGTACTATAAAATTGGGCATGGACTTTTAAGTTAAAATTCCAGTTGATTATTGGTAGTTATACATGTTATTATTATTGCTGTTAGTATGCAGATGACTTGTATATTAATATTTTAACTTGTAAACAGTTCTTCAATTCTATTATGTTTTCTTGATCTTCTTTTAGTATTCTAGTTATACATATGTTAAATCTTTAAAAGCTATCCGATAGGTTTGAGATAGTCTGCTTTATTTCTCAATTCTTCATTCTTTCACCTTACCTTTAAGAAGTTTATGTTGCTCCAAATTTGAGCACAGTGAAGCAAATGGTGTGAGAAAGGCATCTACATTACAGTTTCTCTTTTATCTAAGGAAGTGTGTGTGTGTGTGTGTGTGTGTGTGTGTGTGTGTGTGTGTGTGTATTAGTCCTGGGCTTGAACTCAGGGCTTGTGCACTTTCAGCTTTTTTTTTTCTCAAGGATAGCACTCTACTACTTAAGCCACAGCTCCATTTCTGGATTTTTGATGGTTAATTGAAGAATCTCACAGACTTTCCTGCATGGTCTGGCTTCAAACCACAGCCCTCGGATCACAGTCTCCTGAGTAGATAGGATGACAGGTGTTGGCCACTGAAGTCTGGCCACCTCTTTTTTTCTTTCTTAATGATAGTAGTGAGGATCGAACTCAGGACCTCATGCTTGTAAAGCAGATAGATGCTCTGTCACTTACGCCATATTGCCAATCTCTAGGGAGTAACTCTTGGAACTCACTTGTACAGACATGTGAAACACATTCACACTTTAACACATCCATGAAACAAACATTCTCAGAGAAATGCAGCTTCATTATTGTTTCCTTCATTACAGAAATTAATCTCCACTATTATCCCAAGGTGGTGGACATTGCCAATAGTTGAGAAATAGTTCTTTTTCTTTTGAAGTTACTGGGTCTTGAACTCAGGACTTTGTGTTTGCTGGGCTGCCACTCTACCCTGAGCCATGCCTCTAGTGAGAAATAGTTCCCAATGGTTGACATATGAGCTAAACAATTTTGCAGCTGAAACTCAAGAGATATTCCAATTGAAATATCACCTCAAATTCACATACACTATTGTAGTCTTTTCCAGGAAGAGTGTGTGCTGTAGCCCAGCCTGATTGATGCATTTGCTTCTGTCACTGATCTGTCTGAAAACCTGTAGTGGGATAAGCTTTTGGTATGGTCTCAGTTCATTTTGACTCAAGTTCCTTGGAATTGCATTTATTTAGAGTCTTCCAAAAATCAACCTTCCTTTACACCCAGTACTAAGTTAATAATGCCATCTTTCAATTTTTTCCTAATGCTCAGGGTAATGTTATCACAGCTCTTAATATACACCATCCTGTAAAAGTGGGTATACTTTTTAAATTTTTCTTCTTGATGCTAAGAACTATAATTCTTCCATCCCTGTACCAATCATTCTAAGCATATTCTTCGGCATACAGGAAATGCTCAGTAAATATTTCCTAAATTCAAAGTTAATTATTCTCCCTAAGATATACCCAATTGCTTTAGGGATATTTTTTTCTCTCTTAATTTTAATTTGTTGTCAATTTAGTCCACCACGAATGCACTGTTCTCCTATTTATTGAATTAAATATCTGCTTGAAGTGGCATATTAAAAATTAAGCTTAGTTAAATCTCAATTTCCTGTGCTCATTATATAAGTTGCTTATTGCTGCATCTCATATTAACTTAGCTCAATGGCTGGATAGCAATTAACATGAATGCTTAATGGCCACTTTCCTATTCCGATACTAATGATACTTACAGTTGAAAGTGCCTCAGGGTTAATTATTGATGCATATAATTTCCCTCCAAGTCTGGCTGACAGTACATTCTCACACCTAAGCACGTGGTAAGGACTTTAAGCGGTGAAGGAAGAAGTCTTGTTTACAGAAGCTCAGGGATCAATATTTTTAACCTTTAAAATCTCTCAATTTCCCCTCACTATTTCTAGAATCTACACTTTACCATCAATGATGGGAAACAAAGCATTCAAGGTATGGTGTAAAATCTGTTTTACAATAGTAAAAGAAGAGATTGCTGAGGGTAATTGTGCATTACCTGCAAAGATTCAAAAGGTGAGACAATGCAAGCCTATTTTCCTCTGTCCCCCCTTTTATCACTTTTCATTTACACACAAGCTACTTCCTTCCAGCCAGTAAAAACAGATATGGAGATAAATGATGCTTTGATTCTAAGGTAGCTAGCCAAGTCAGAGAGTGCATTTTATTTTAGTTTGTCACTAGACAAAATTTCTTTTTTATGTTAAGATGTAAATATCTTCATGTATACAAACATCCCGTGCTTTTCATATTCTTGTGTACTCTTCATTAGTATAACGAAAGCTGCTGTAATTTTGTGCACTTAGACAGCAATCTATCACTTCACACATTTAACTTTCTCTGTAAATATTCCTATAAATATGTCCAAGCTAAATTATAAGCTTTCTATCCTGTAGCTATGTACTATATTTATTTTCTTTTGTTTCCCTACAACAGTGTCGTGACCATAATTAATACCTATTGAGCTTGTTCTTTAATTTTTCATTTACTTAGCCTAGCTAAGCATTCTAGAGTTTTCACTGTTGCCTGCAATAGGAAATGAGAGCGCAGCTGATGTTTTATTACAATGTGCATGGCATCAGGAGTGGCCAAAAGTTTGACAGCTCTTATCATGGTGACCTTTTTTTTTTTTTTTTTTTTTTGGCCAGTCCTGGGCCTTGGACTCAGGGGCTGAGCACTGTCCCTGGCTTCTTCCCGCTCAAGGCTAGCACTCTGCCTCTTGAGCCACAGCGCCGCTTCTGGCCGTTTTTTTCTGTATATGTGGTGCTGGGGAATCGAACCTAGGGCCTCGTGTATCCGAGGCAGGCACTCTTGCCACTAGGCTATATCCCCAGCCCTCATGGTGACCTTTTGACAGCAGGTCAGCTGAAGAGTTTAAAAAGATAATTGGCACAAACCAGTTTTCAGAAAGATTCCTGAAAGTGGGGAAAGTAAGCAGTCACCTTGAGGAAAGCAGAAAAAATTGAGATCAGAGAGATCCCAGAAGTTTGTAGACATGAAAATTCTCTAGAATAGACTAATACATGGAATCTAACTCGAGGAAATGAAAGTCATGCTCATCTTATTGGTCTTTATTCTGTCTTCAGCGCCTATAGGCTAGAAGGTGCTCCAAAAACGATTTGAGCATTGATGGGGCCTTGTAAGGAATGCACAGTGAGCACGGCCACCACACACCCAAAGCCTGATAAAAACGAACAGAACATTACTTCACACAACTTCAGAATCGAATGGAGAATAAGAAGTTGGTTGGCTTACCAAACACATCCTACCAGGAATACTGAAAATATTATAGTTTTGTAAGCCACTTTACGATGCTCACAATTTCTATATTTTAAGTATTATAGTGTTATTAAATTATAAAACTGAAAATTTAAAGGAAGTAAATGGCAATGACTTAAAAGTGGAATATTATTTGTATGGGAAGTGTTTTGGCCGTTATGTATCATGGCCTTCTTGGCTTTTGCATAAAGACATCTGTTCTTAATTACTCTTAGCACACTGCAAAAAATAAAAGTAAAGGCTGATGAGGGCTGGGTTCTAGTGGCTCCACCTGTAATCCTAGCTAGTCAAGAGGCTGAGATCTGAGGATTGCAGTTTGAAGCCAGTCTGGGAAAGCAAATCCAAGAGAGACTCTTATTTCCAGCTAACCTCCAAAAAGGTGGACGTAAAGCTTTGACTGAAATGGTAGAGCAATAGCTTTGAGTGAAAAAGCTAAGCGACAATGCTCAGGTTTTGAATTCACACCCTAATTGCAATGCACACACACACACACACACACACACACACACACACACACACACACACACACACCGATACAACATACAAACATATACACATTTCATTAAGTACCTTTAACTTAATTTTCATGAAAGTTTTTATTCCTTCCCTGTTTACACTGTTCAGATCCATTTGACTTGAATATTTTGTCATCTAGAGTAATAACTCATCAATCTGCCGTGCAATCTTTCTTTATGTTACTTTTCTTAGTGCTCTGAAATATGCTATTTTGAATCCCTGAAATGTTATAAAGCAACAACAGATTGCTAATTGCTTTGGATGCTGTGAAAAATAATTACTCCACATTATTTTTGATATTTAATTGACAGTGTAATGCATTTAACTAAAGACCTGCAATAAACTATTTCTAATTACTGAGGGTGGTGGAGTGGAAAAGTAGGCTGTAAAACTTTACAAAGGATCCAGTGTTTCTCCATTATGTTAAAAAGTCCTTGTGGATAGGAAGTTTTTAAAGGCAAACATTTCTCCCACGTGGAAAGTTCTAGAAAAACAAAGAGTTAGAGAGTATTTCTATTCACAACACCATCATAAGGATTTTTAAGATTGTTACTTTTTTAAGTAGATTTTACTAGTGATGGAGATGATATGTAAATTTTCCTTTCCTTGTGAAACTTTATGAGAAGGGTCATCATAGCCTGCTCAGACTGAATAATCGGTTTCTTCTGTTTCTGTAGGACAATTAGCTTTACATTGAATCAAACGTTATTTGTCATAGACAAAGAGCCGTGTGTCACGTGATGATGTTTGGGGAATGACTGGCAAGGACAGAGTGGAGTGAGTGGATTTGCTGGCCAGTTACATCATAGACATGTGTACATCACAGTCCAATGCATTCCCCATGTGTTTCCTGTGACACTGACTTAACACGCCGACTGCACTTGCACTGTTATTTGTATCAAGGTAGATAATGTTCAGTTGTGTACAGTACGAAATACTTGATAACAAATGACTGTGTTAAGGGCTTCTGTATTTCCAGCCCTATCCTTTTCATTGTTTGTTTAGAGTGCATTCTTACATAGATTAAAAGGGTTCACTGTGAAAGTAGGTCATGTACCATTGGCAGAAGGCTCAGACATCACACCTGTGCAAGAGCTAAAGTCCACCAAGTGACCTTGACCATTTAGGTCTGTGCAAGTACATTTTGTGATGTTGACATAGCAGTGAGCTTGCCTACTGACTCCACACCACTCTTAGAGTTACAAAGCATGTGATTGTATTATGTGTCATCAGGAACTATGCCTGTTATTAGCTTCCAAGGTAGGAACCTATGACCATAAACAGATTTTTGAAAATAACACTTAGAACCTGATGCAATCAACAGAAACAATCCTTCTAAGCTGGGAGCTGGTGGCTTATGCCGGTTATCCTACCTACTCAGGAGGCTGAGATCTGAGGATCACAGTTCAAAACCAGCCTGGATAGGAAAGTCTGTGAGACTCTTATGTCCAATAAAACCACTACAAATGACAGAAGTGGAGCCGCGGCTCATGTGGTAGAGTGCTAGCCATAAGCAAAAGAAACCAAGGGACAGCATCTGAGATCTGTGTCCGAGCCCCAGGAACCACACCAAAAAGATAAATAAATGAGATCTTAGACTGATTGATAAGATGTGTACAGTTTTCATTGTCCTGTTTCAGTACCTGTTAGGTATTACTAACGATGGGCCAGCATATTCTTAGTTTCCTAGTCACGTTTTCTCATTAAAATAAAGCATTTGTTTATGAGTAGGTCATGACATTCTTGCTGTAATTTCTTGTATGTGCATTTTCCAAAACACAAACCAACGAAGTGACATGTTTCAGGGAATGTAAATTATTTTCAGAATTTCAGGAATTGAAAAGGGAAAAGAGGAAGGAGAAAATGCTGGGCTGGTGTGAAGCGATAGCCCGGAACCCTCACAGATTCCCAAACAGCACGCGAACACCCGAGAGCTCAGGGGACGTGGTTGACGCCGCTCAAACCTCCACGCTGGTGAGTGGAAACATACCTCCCTTCCTTGCACGGAAATGCCATGCTTCCTAACAACTTGGGAGTGGTGGCCACCTTCCCAGAAAATGTTTTCTTTACTGTATATAGATAGCATTTGTGTTCATAGGGGATTATTGGCATAGACTGTCCAATTAATGGACACTAACTAAAACATCTTAACCTCGCAGTGAATAAAAAAATACAATGCAGCATTTACCATAATCAAGCAACTGTCTCTTTTTCTTCTTCTTTGGAACTGTATTCTCATTATGTTAGCCACCTAAAAGAAATATCATTCTTAGATTCTAGGCAGCATAAATGAAATCAGTGGAGGAAAAACAGGATCAGTGTTAAGTAAACATATTTACAAGAATCACAATGAGATTTCTGTATGTTTTTTGTACATTTGGCTAAAAATATCTGAATAAAAGGTCATACATTGTCATTTTCACAACAAATTGTAAATTAACTTATTGTGAAAGACAAAAATCAACCATATAATTTTTCACATTTTTGTGTTCAGCACTAAGTTTAAAATGCATAGCTTTCAGTAAACCACAGTTTCTCTGTGATTTGGGTAGATATAACTGTATATTGTCAAGTATAAGGCAATAGTTAAAATTTTTAAGTAAATAAAATTCTATAATTTTAGTAAGTGGCTTTGAACCGTTAGCTCCTAGTCCATAGAATTGTAGAGCTGTGCTTTTTAGTGGCAACCTGACATTAGTGTCCTTTTAAAGAGGTGTATTATGGCCCAGAGAAATTACTTGACTTAAAGATAGCTCAACAATAATGAGAGGATCACGGAAATCACTTCTTGAGGCCTGGCTTTTCCAGTAGACACACACTGTCTCACTATCTTCTGTCTCTATCTTCAAGATATTCTCTTCCCATTCCAACACTTTTAGTAGAAAGAGATACTCAGTCACAGACTTAAGTAAATCCATAAGCTACAATTCCTACTGTATTGGGGAATCCTCAACCCAAGGCAACACAAGACCCTCAAATCTCAGTTTCTTGACATAAAAAATAGCATGTTCCCTCCTCCTGTCATAGCATAACCCATGTGAAATCCTCCTTAAATACTCTTAAGTCACCAAAGTAAAGCAAGAGTATGGGCCACTGTCTGATCGCTGTCCCAAATCCTATCAAATGCCTACTGAGGAAGTAGGTAAGTGTTGTCTTTTTGTGTGTCCAGGATTGGAGGTACAATTAGCATCCAGCAAATAGACACTGCATTCTGGTCATGCAACGACCCAATGATCTATTTATTGCCTCCTAAACAGGGAGGATGGCATTTTAGACCGATAGCTCTTTCGTCTGGATTCACTTGAAGTCCATGACCTTTGCTTATGCACCTCATCAAAAAGAAAATAATCATAGCAGTAGTGAACATGTTATCTGCATTGTGCAACCTTCCGGTTTTTAAAATCAATATTTGAAGCAAAGGATATCACTTTCTTATTTGAGAAAGACTACACAAGCAAGAGTTATGTTAAGTCTTAAATATTTTAGGGTTCACCTCTCTCTGATCTTGACATTCCATCACTGTAATCCCCTTATGGATCTTATTAAGGTTCTGATCTATTTGCTCCCTGCCACTCCATGTATTTAGAAATTTTCTTTCTCTGTTGTCACTGTATTTGATTTTGGTACCCTGGGAATTATGTATACATTTATCTGAATTAGGGAAGGGAAGGGGAACATCAAAATGGAGAGACAAAGGATAAAAGGCAAACCAATGTAACAGCAATACTTAGAAGACAATATGTTGTAAACCAAGTGTACAATCGGCAACTGGGGAGGAGAGAAGGTGGGAGAAAAATGAGGGAGGAGGTAACAAGTTTGACAAGAAATGTATTCACTGCTTAGTCTTAACTGTAACCCCACTGTACATTACCTTGACACTAAAAAAAGAAGCCCAAAATATTTTTCTTTCCTGCATCTTTTCTCCTTCACTTCCCTGGTGTCTTTCTCACATTGATATGTCTGAAAAAATGATGGAGAAATTACCTCCATATCCCTAGCCATGCCCAGAGATTCATCAGTCAGCTGAGACACGTCATCCACTACATATTTGCATTGTATTTTGAAATTATCCATCTCCATCATATTTTCCCTCTCCCTAATTCTCCCAGTCTCCGAGTTAGAATGATGTTGTATATGTATTATACATGTAGGTTATGCCTGATGTTACACATAGGTACATGTTCATTATGTCCATTAAGTCTAGTTCTATAAATAAGTAAAAGCATGATACTTAGCATTTTGCACTTGGATTAACACACTTTACATAAAATTTTATTTCCCACGAAGTAACAGTGTTTAATTTTTCTTTACCTATCAAATAGCAAAAAAATTTTCTTTTTAGCTGTTCTATGGATTGCCTACTGGTTCTTTTACTTATTTCTTTTGCTTTTCAGACACTTTTTAACTTCAGGTGGACCATTTGACCATTACTACCGCCTCTCTTCTGGGTAATACAATCAAAGACCTGTTCAGAAAATAATCACCAATTCTTAGTTTTAGAGTTTTCCTGTGGTAGATTTAAATTTCAGGCCTTATAATAACTTTTTTGGTCCATTTGGAACTTTTGGTGTTTTTTTTTGTCTTTCAGTAGTGGGGTTTGAACTCTGGGCCTGGGTTATGTGCCTGAGCTCTTTAGCTCAAGGCTAGTGCTCTATCACTTGAGCCACAGCACCACCTCCAGTTTTCTGGTGGTTAATTGGAGATAAGAGTCTCATGGACTTTCCTGCCTGGGTTGGCTTTGAGCCGCAGTCCTCAGAACTCAGCTTTCTAAGTAGCTAGGATTACAGATGTGAGCCACCGGCACCTGACTGGAACTGTTTTTTGTAGAGAGAGCTGGGCTCAATTTCCAGTATCCTGCAATAAACAACCAGTTTTGCTAATCATTTGTTCAGTTGTGAGTTTTCTCCCATGCATGTTTTGTGCTCCTGTATTGGCAATTAGATGGCTTGTAAGCATGTGGTTTTATTTCTGAGTTTTCTGTTGTGTTTACTTAGTCTTCATGTCTATCCTTTTGCTAGCACCATGCTGACTCTGTAACACAATTGGAAATCCAGTATTGGGTATTTTGTGTGACAACTCCAGTGCTGTTATTTTTTATTCAGGGTCTTGGAGATGCTTATCTATGAATTATAGTAAATTCCATATTTCTGTAAAAAGTAACATTGGGATTTTTATGGGTATTGCATTCAGTCTCTGTAGATTGCTTTTTGGCAATATGACCATTTTCACAATATTTATTCTGCCAATCCATGATAATGGGAGGTCTTTCTATATTCTGGTGTCTTATTCAATATATTTCTCCAAAGCTTTATAGTTTTAATTGTAGCAGGCTTTCTGTTCCTTGGTTAAGTTAATGCCTAGGTATCTTATTATTTTTGAGGATATTGTGAATGGAACTTCCCCTCCCCCCCAATTTCTTTCTCAGTCTGTTCATTATTGGTATATGAAAGAGCTGTTGTATTTTTGAATATTAAACCTAATATCTAGCCTCTGATTCTTTATGATCAATGATCATATAATTGATCCAGACCTATCATTTTAATGTACACCTGTTAAGCAATAAAAATAGGAATCAACATCTGTTTCATAAATTCATAACATACAGATATTTACTTCTCAGTTAAAGAGATGAGAGTGACAAAAATTGATAGATTCTTAATACAATCTACATCAGATAATCATCACTGTTTGCAGATATTTCCATGGCTAGTTCCTTCATCAGGACACAGTGGATCTATCCTGATTATTTCCACTAATTTTTTTCTTATTGTTGCACCCAACTATGTACTTCATGCATTCACTCTGTCTGCCTATTCTGACTTATTTATTTATTAAAAACGTTCAGAATAAATTTATTTTATTTAGTTTTTAAACACTGTTATTACCCCATCATCATTTTCTCCTGCCTTACTCCTCCTCTTTTACATTTTCATAGACCCTTCTTTACTGGAAAATGTTTATGTAATGACAAATGCATACTGATTTATATTCTATTTCTTCAGGTGTGGATATAACACAAAAAAGAAGAGGTCTGTTCTCTTCACCTCTGTGTCTTCAGTATTTCAAATGTAATAGGAATTTAATAGAATAGGAAGGAATGGATCAACAGCTTGAGTAGAGAGCATGAACTGAACAAAAGCGGTATTGTTTTCTGTTTATATAGCTCCACTAAGTGCCATATCTCATGTATATAAATTCCTTCTGCTTATTAGAAATGCCATCTGCCTTAAAATATGGAAGAACTAAACTTAAAGATCAAACACTTCCGAGATGATTTCTATAGCCAAAATAAATAAAGTCTTAAGAACTAAAATTGTGATTATAAAAATCTTGTTGTGTAATATATAGGACTCTGCCTTCAATAAGGACACCCAAAACCATTGTGTAGTTTTTATCAATGCATAAAGACAATAAGACATAAAATTGTGCTTTCAAAGAAATCATGTTTACTAGTTAATATTTACCAAAAATATCTTCCTCACTATTTTGCCAGTTATCCCCATCTTCTATTTTGGTTTACTATAAGGAGATCATATATCACCCTGTAGGAAATGAACCAATTGTGCCCCAAAACATAGCTTGGAAATAAAGAGAAACAGGAAGAAGAGGTTGAATATATTAAATTCCTCATTAGGACTTTTGTTTTATTTTCAACAGACTCACGAATTTTTGCACTAAAACTAAAATTGAAACTAAATTGAAACAGAGAAGATAGAGTTCATTTTTAACTTTGTTTTAGTTTCTATTTTAAATTCTTATTTAATCACACATTGGTTATCATTTAAATTGCTACTACAAAGCCTTTACTTAGTACTGCCAAAGGCAAGAGTGACTAAAATCTAAATTTTTATTTGAGGAACTATCCAAAACAAATGAGGGAAATTAACAGACACGATGTCTTTCATGAGCTTTGATATTTGTTAAGAAACTAAAATTGTTAAGCATATATTCCAATGGTTGTTATAGAAACAGATTGAATTGGAGGATGCAGAAGGGAGAATGATGATTCAAATATCACACTATGAGGGAAAATTACATTTCCCATGCAGTTTAACGTGGTATATTAGCTTTAATTGTATAGATACTGAAACACTGTCAAAATATAAGTAATAATTGACCTGACTTTTTTTTCTTATTCGTGAAGAAATCTTGTCTAAGGAGTGAAGTCAGGAGATCATATCACCAATGCTTTGTATCAAAATGTATCATATCTGTCTCCTTAATTTTGATGTAGTTTTTTTTTAATGCCAGTTCTGGGGCTTGAACTCAGGGGTCTCACATTGTTGCTTAGGGTCTTGCTTAAGGCTGGCACTCATCAGTTGAGCCATATCTCTACTTCTGGCTCCTTGCTGGTTAATTGGAGGTAAGCGTCCCTAGGATTTTTCTTCCTAGGCTAGCTCTGAACCAGATCCTCAGTTCTCAGTCTCCTGAATACAGTGCCCAGCAACATATACTTGGAATTGTGATATGCTGAGGAAGACAGTTAAGTCCTGGTAATTAATTCTACATGATATTTAAGACATATTGTTGTTTTTTGAAGTAGTTCATTATCTAAAAATAATAGGGCTGAGCTGTTCCTGTAAAAGAGAAGCCTAAGGGTGCATGTTGTCTTGAGACTCACCAGATTATGCCAGTTTCAGGAGACATTGATGACAGAGACTTCTTATTCATCCTTGATTCTGTAAGAATATTGTTAGCTTTTCATAAAAGGGACAGGCAAGGCTAGTTGACCAGTTTTTGTCTAGTCTAATTAGTTTAACTCAAAATGAACATCATACTTGGAAATAAGTCATGCCAATCAAAAATAATAATCAAAGGACTGAGGAATTCAATCTGTGTAACAATCTTTTGATTCAAATAGTGGGACACATAAATTAGTGTTCTCAAATAAATTATTGTCTCGACATACAATAACTAATGATAGGGTATTAGTAGTTTGATGCCTTTGTGATATCAAAGAGTGTAGGCACATATCTTAAACCTTCATGGGAATTCTGAAAGTAGATATTCAAGTTCTCCTTATCCAACAAGGGAACTAATGTTTAGATAGTTTAGAAACGTGGCAGAACAGAAATTCAGAATCCTGCGTGTCCCTTGTCTTCAGTGCTATTTCATAGACGATGCTGTGTTTGTGTAAATATCACAGATAGTCACATGACAGACCATGGCGGTTCTTAAGCTGGGTCATCTACTCTACTGATTCACTATCGATAACACACAAGCTTCTTAAGTCCATCACCAATCATTACTATTGATAGCACTATCAAGGAAAAGAATCATGACATCTCCAGTGTGTGTACTGTTAAAAGTGCAGAGTTCTCTGTCAATTAGGGGTAAATATATGGCTAAGGAAATAAATGATTGAACATGTTCTAACTCCAACGATGAAACATATTAAAATGCTTGAATCATAGTGCTCATCCAACTTAATATCTCTATTCCATTTAGATATAGATATGAAAATTTACTCCAGATTCTTACTTAATTGATCCTTTTAAAATACATATATACACACACATTTCCTAGATAATTATCATTCTCTGAGGTAGAGAGCATATTCCCTATTCATAGATAATAAATTTAGATTTTCAGTTAATTAGATGTACATCAAGTAGCATAAATATGTAGAATTGGGTTTCAGATAGTTTGGTATGTTTCTGTCTGATATATGATATGACTGGCTAATTATTCTCATAGGTACTAACAATTATCCAGTAGATCTCTGGGGAAGAGGCTAAAGTTGTTTAATAGGTTCTTCTTTATAGGCTTAATTTGTTTTAACTGTTAGCATTGTAGCATTTAGTAAAATATTTGTTCAACATATGAAGCAAATTCCTTATGTTAGAAGCCAAAAATCCACCTCTTAGCTCATGGACCATTAAATTGTTTTCATATCACAAAAGGTAATTGTCAACTCTAATTATTAGGTGAAATAGCCCATAAGGAGAGCTTTGTGATTCCACATTAAGAAGCAGGCACCTCAAACACAATATGTGAATGTAGACACCTGGTTTCTACGTGTCTGATGCAGCCTACAGGAAAAAAATTTAATTTAACAACCCAGTAATTCTTTAAAGATAAAAATGAAATAGGTTTCACACTGCAGTTACCAACTTGTCAACTTCCACAGACACATTGTCATACTCCAAATTTTATTACACATAGTGAGAGTAGGTTGCAAACAAAAAAAATGGGTTGTCTTGTTTTCATGGGCTGAGTGATTTCATCCATGAAACTTAGACAAGCCAGTGCCTTTCAAGGGGTTTAACATTATTGATATTGTTATTGTTCCTCAACATGTGGGTATACATAGAAATTAGTGGAGCTCCATGCATAATCACATTATCAAAACCTGCATTTTTGTTGTGAGTATACTTTTGCAGTCCTTTGCTTTATAGTGCTTCAGAGATTCTGCATTTTTTTTTCCAAATTGAAGTTTCATAGTAACTCCTCCATGAAGCAAATGAGTTAGCATGAACTTTTCAACTTCACACCTCTTACTTTGTGTCTCTTGGTCACATTTCAGTAATTTTTCACAGCACTTCGTTCTTTTTCATGATTATTATATCTGTTATGGCCATCTGTGATGTGTGACCGTGGATGGTGCTCTGGTTTCAAGATGCTACAAACAATGCCAATTGGAGCCAGCAACCTAAATCAATTAATGTGGATTGCATTCAGTCGGATCCACTAGCCAGTCATTCCTCTGTGTCTCTCCTAAGGCTTTTCCATTTATGGAGACCCAGCAATATTGATTAATAATCTCACAATGGTCTCTAAATTTTCAAGTGAAAGGCAGAGGCAGACAACTTTCACTTTAGGACAAAGTTGATGTGATTAAAACAAAGTTGATGTGATTAAATTAAAGAAGGTATGCCCAGGGGCTAAGAGAGGCTGAGAACTGGGCCTCTTGCACCAAAGGCTTAGCCAAGTTGAAAATGCAAAGGAGACACGCATGGAGGAAATGGAAAGTGCTACTCCAGTGAACACACGAATGATAGCAAGGCAGAACAGCCCTGCTTTGATAGGGTAAAGCCTTAAGTTGTCTGAATAAAAGATCAAACCAGCCTCAACGTTTCCTCCTTTAAGCCCAAACTTAATTCCTTGAAAGATTCCAATCCTCTTAAGTTCTAGAAAGGCTGAGAGGTCAGAACATGTCACAAGAAAATTTTGATGGTTGAAGAAGTTGGTTGATGCATTTTAAATCAACACCGCCATCTATATATTATGTAAGGACAGAGCAAGTGCTGCTGTAGAAGCCGGAACCAGTTGTTCAAATGGTCCAGCTTCAATTACAGATGAAGGAGGAGGAGATTTTTGCATCATAAAGGGCATGAATTTTCAATGTAGATCGAAAATGTCATACTAGAAGAAGATACCATCTAGGATTTTCACAACCAGAAAGGGAGGGGATTTCAGTGCTTGGCTTCAAAGACTCAAAGGACAGGCAGATTGTCCCACACACTTTTCTGCCTAGGGTAGCTTGGAACCGTGATCCTCAGAACTCAGCCTCCTGAGTAGTTAGGATTATAGGTGTGAGCCACTGGCTCCCAGCAGCATAACTTTTATATACATTGGGAAATCAAAACAGTCACACAATTTACTTTGTGATATTTGCTGTGTTACAATGGTTCAGAACTGAACCAACTGTAACTCTAAGGTATTACAGTCATAGCTTATTATTATTAGATATTAGTGGCCTGTATCAATGCCTTTAAAAACAGGCTTTATTTTCTGAGCTGTTTTAGCCTTGTGGCCACACCATGTGGAAGGCCCTGGCCTCCCACAGGCAAAACATTCCCGAGTTCAACATCACCTACCAGAATGGCACATGTTTACATTGACACATTATAATCATCCAAAATCTGTACATTATATGGCCTATATATTGTACAGCATATATTAGACTTCACTTTGGGTATTGGAGATGCTTTGGGGTTGGAGAAATTTATAATGCACTCTTTCTATCATAACAGTATCACATAGAAACAACAGACCACCCCACAAAATCCTCCAGGCCATAACTATGTTGTGGCTGTTCCTGGGCTTTATGTATTCTACATATGTAAATTTACTCAATGGCCTTTAAGAAAGATTTGTTGTTTACCTGGTCTCAATGCAACATGTTTACTATTTTTGGATTATTATAATGCATTGATAATGCTCTGTGAAATAATATGCAGAGCAGAGATTATGTTAAAATAATAACTATATATAATTAAGTATATATACTTAAGGTGTACCTTAACCTTAGATACGTAGATAGATAGATTTCAAAATCATAACCACAATTAACCTAATTTATATGTTCATCATATACAGTTATACTATCATGTGAATAGTAAGAATACTTAAAATGAATTGCCTTAGAAATTGCCAGGGCACATGACAGCATTATGAACTTCTACATCACTCATCTGGCTTATCCCTTGATGTCTTCTATTTCCCTCACCCATGGCTCCTGGTGGCCCAAGTCTACTCTCTGCCTCTGTGAATTCAGCAATCTTATTATTAAATTATTAGAGTTGTTATATATTCTAATTACAAGAACTTCATTAAATATAAGATTAGAAAATGCTTCCTCTGTATTTGTGTGTTACTCTTTCATTATAGTGATGATGATCTTGAAAGGACAAAAGATATAGGAACCCTGAATATGGTCATATCTGTTCCTATATATTTATGATGAATGACAATACTAATGTTAGCATAGTTACTGCAATGACATTTATTTCCTATTAATATAGCATATAGTTATGTACATCTACAACAATAACATAGATCTAGCTTTTCAGTATATTCTGATATAAAACTATCAGATTGATTGAGGTCTGACAGTTTTATATTCTTGTAACTCTTAGGGATTGATAAAACATCATGAATGAATGACATGTGTCCTACTTTGGTTCTGCATATTACCAGATTTTATTTGGAAGGATAGAAAACAGTCTGTACAATTTTTCCAGCTCTTAAGAGTATTTATCGAGTTTTAACAGGCACCCCGTTGCTAGTACTATTGCTCTAAGTTACCCATCAGTAAACCTACAAGGTCACTTTTTAATGTTTGTATTTCTGTGTCAAGCCTAGAATTAAATCAGATGCCAATTTTCAAGTACAATTTTTTTTTCTGATTTATTCTTAGAGAAGAACAGACTGTCTTTTCTCCTTGGAAACAAAACGGCATGTTGCAACTGTGGAGGTTTTTTTTTTTTTTTTTTTTTTTGCCTTCCTTTAACTTAACAACAAATAAAATATCCTACCTTCGTTGCTTAGGTGCTTGTCAGAATTGCTGAGAAACAAAGAGGATTCTCAGTAGCCCCACCAGCTCCTTTGTGGACATGGATTTGATGATGAAATTGTAGCCTGTGGTGTGCCCCTGACTTCTAATTGCTTCTGGAAAGCTTTGATTGATGTTACGTGGGCACAATTACCTAGAACACATTATTTCACTACCATGGTTTTGTTTCCATTAAAATCTCTGAATTGCTCTAATAGTATCCATTGTCTTTCTCAATGAAATAACGTGCTACAAACTGCGTTCCTCCCTATTTTACGTACAAACAGGCAGGAACACCCAGTCTGAGACACACACACAAAAAAAATAATTTAAGTCTAATTTTAAACTGGGCTAGACAGCAGAAACAATTTCAATTTGTTTAAGGTTTTAGAATTTTAACTAGATATTTATAGCTTTGCCTCATGAGTTACATCAATAATGAAATAACCAAAAAACAACTTTCTTTTTTTCATGTCACTGTCATCTTCATTTTATATTTCTGTCAACCACATGGATTGCAGAAGGTAGGTATTACCTGATGGGAGAAGGATTTGATTCAGGATCACACAGTTTGTAGGGAAAGGCTAACTTTGGAATCATGTAGTTCTGAGTTTTGAAATGTGTTGGGTTCTAATCTGTTCACTGGTTTGACGAATCTGAACTTGCGTCTCTATCTGTGCTAGGTACCACAGTACCTATGTGACTCACCTATGGCCACAAAACGGAAATTCCACCCTTTAATTGTAGTTTTTAAAACTCTACCTCAGATGTCTTTTCAATTTATGCTCACTTCAGGCCATTCCTTCATCATAATCATCTCCTCATTTTCCTTAGTGCTTCCTGGCCTTCAGGTTTCTGTTTGGAAACATTTTCTTGGCTATTTGGAGTAGAGTCTTTAGAACTCACCTTCCTGAGCTGGCTTAAAGCTATGATGTTCCGGATCTTCTGCCCCTGATAAACACTGATTGTAGGAATGAGCTACAGACTCCCAAATTATATACACTTTTTAAAAAGCTTAATTATATATATATATATTAAATGATAGCATTAAGTATTTATTAAAATATACAAATAGGATTTGTGCATTAATTTGACTCAGTTTTATCATTTGTTTGTGCCTTTTTGTAATTCCATCCCTTGAAACTTCTGCTTACTTTTATTTTTGCAGTTTCAAATATTGTGATTCTAGACCTCCATCCTTTTAACAAAGACTTAAATTATATAGGAGTATTTCATTTTATCTACACAAGGCAATATATTCTCTAAACTGGCTATAATGTTTTTCAATTTCTATTGATAAATCTTTAAATTAGTTCAATATTTTGATTCAGTATACATTGACTGTGGTTTTATTAAATCTAGAAAAACAAAATAGAGTTTTCCTGTGGGTCTGATGTTATTTGATTATCCTTATCATTAGATTCCTCTAGATTATTTTCTTCTATCACACTTTAATTACCTCTTTTGATCATTCTGCTTTGTAAACATTCATGTGCTAGTAGTGTTAATTATAAAATGGATGGTCCAGTATGGAAAAATCAACTCAGTTCATTATCTAAGACTAATTTGATGACCATTGTTATTAGTTTGAAACAGCAATAACAGTTTCTAAGTGATGATAACCTGGATTTGCTTAGGAGGCTGTTTTGCTGTAAAATGAGAAACATAAATCACTTCCTTAACTCTTCCATGCCCGAGTGCTTAACTTCTGGGTTTGTCAGCTTTGCATCACTAGGATGAAATACCTGAGATGGACAAGTAAACTAAAAGGAGGAATAGTTGGTTCGGTGCATAGTTTCTGAGATTTGAATCCATGGTTGTCCCGTTTAGTTTGAGGAGTATGATGAAGCCGGCCATGATGGTAATGGTAAAAGCACGTGCTGCACACTGTTTACCACATGGCAGGTAAGAAATATCGAGATAGAGACAGACAGACAGAGACATAAAAACAGAGACAGACAGATAGAAACAAAGAGACATGGAGAGAGAGAGAGAGAGAGAGAGAGAGAGAGAGAGAGAGAGAGAATTTCTTTGTAATAGCCAATCTGCTAAGCCCATGAAGCTATGAACTCAAAAACAGATAGATCCTCCCCTGTGTTCCAAGCCCTCATCCTTGTGAGCCAATCTCCACTCAGTGACTCCATCTCTGTTCATTGCTGCATTGAAGAGCCGCAGCTTTCAATATTCAAACTCCAATACCTTCTGTTTGTTTGTTTTTTTATCACAAGAGCATGGTGTTTAGAGTTGACTAGATGAAGGTGAAAATTCTGATTCTAACACATCTTAACTACCTGATCCAGGCCAGTCATTTTAAACTCTTGAACACTCAATCTGCTCATCTCTAACATAAGAACAGAAACACCATCTTTACAGGACAGCTGTGAGATTGTCCAGATGGACAGCTAGCAATGCAATTCAAATTGCAGTGATATTTCTCTAGCATAAACTTGATACCAGTGTACTGTCAGTATGAGAATATGAAGACAATTTTTCATCCACTCCTTGAAGGCTCTGCATTTGGTAGACCAAAGTACTCACAGTGTTATAATTGATGTGAACATAGGAGAGGCATAACACTTAATAAAGTGAGATTATTTGTGTTGTTAGGATAGTGAATTAATAGCGAGTATTAAAGATAAAATAATCATGGGACCCATTGGAAGAAAGCTACAACAGAACCTCTGTCAGCCTAGGAAGACTATCTTTCTTCCTGAGGAGCAACGTCATAAAATACTCTAGTCATTCACCAAACTAGTAAGTAAATAAATAACAGTAACAAATGTTGGATTTTCATTACTCAGTGTTGCTATAATGCACTATCAAAAATGTACAGTTTCTTAGGTACATTTCTTGTACTGTTTGTTACCTCCTCCCTCATTCCCCCCTCTCCCTCCCCCCCTCTCCCCCCATGAGTTGTTCAGTTGGTTTACACAAAACAGTTTTGCAAGTATTGCTTTTGTAGTCATTTGTCTTTTTATCCTTTGTCTCTTGATTTTGATATTCCCTTTCACTTTCCTAGATCTAATACCAGTATATACAGTATCCAGGGTACTCAGGTGAGATACAGTGATAGCACGGGGACAACCACAGGAAGGAGATACAACAGGATCATCAACAATAGAAGCTATGGTTTCACATGACATGTTGAAAGTAATTACAACAGTGATATAACAATCGTTTCCATAACATGGAGTTCATTTCACTTAGCATCATCTTATGCATTCATAAGGGCAAAGCTATTGGGCTCTTGTGATCCTCTGCTGTGACTTGCCTAAACCTGTGCTAATTATTCCCTATGAGGGAGACCGTAGAGTCCATTTTTCTTTGGGTCTGGCTCACATGACCTTTTACTTTTGTATCCTTTGCTATGAATATACTGTACTATTATTACTTCTTGTGCCAAAAGAATTATGTATTATGTACATAGTATATTTATACTGTGCAGTAAAAATATTGTCATATTTTAATAAATATTTATAGTAATTATAACAAAAATGTACAGTTTCAGGCAAAATGAAAGTATGAGCCTTGGAAATAAACAGAGAAGTGTAATGTGAAATAGAAAAATTATGCCTTGAGACTGGGAATGTGGCTTATGGGTAGAGTGCTTGCCTAGGATGCATGAAGCCCTGGGTTCGATTCCTCAGTACCACATAAACAGAAAAAGCCAGAAGTGGCGCTGTGGCTCCAATGGTAGAGTGTTAGCCTTGAGCAAAAAGAAGCCAGGGACAGTGCTCAGCTAGAGCTCAAGTCCCAGGATTGGCAAAAAAAGAAAGAAAGAAAGAAAAAGAGTAAGTATGTTTTGTTTTATTTACCAGAAACAATGAAGAATTTAAAATAAATAATGTATTGAAAGTACTTATCGAAAAAAAAAATAATCATGGGACCTGGCTGGTCTTAGAGTTCCTAGTTTGTAGTATGATTCTCCATTTAGATACCTTAGTGGCATTAAATGCAAAACAGAGATCACTTGATTTATTTCTATGTAGACTTGTATATAAAGTCCATTCTTCTGGAGAAAAGAGTCAGATTTCAAGACATTTCAATAATGTCTATCACCTCCACATCTGACTGGTTGAAAATTTCCTGCCCCACCCCCAGCCCCTCCTTACACTATAGGTCGGCAAATAAATAGAACACTGTACAGAGGGTATTTCAATCATGACTGTTATATTTCCTCTTGTGTTATGCTATGCATCTTCTTGCACTACTGAGCCATTGCAACAATGAGCTAGCTGATCCAAAGCCCATACCCAGAGCTCATGAAAGGGAATGGAAACTAGTTGTCTCTATAAAGACATCATCCTTTAGTTCCCAACTTAGAAGTCGAATTACTAAAGGCTTATGTCCAAGAACTTCAAGGATTGGGTATGCTTTGCGAAAGAAGATAAATGGAAAGTACAGTCATTGAAAGTATAAAATCAGAATAAAATAATACTAGATTTATTGACACTAACTTAGAACTACACAGATTCTTTTCTATGTATGCCTGAAGCCAGTGGCATTGAAAGTTATTCTATGCTCTGTTTTGCTAAAGGATTTTCTGTGATTTTGCCACCACAGAGCTGCTTACAGAGCTGCCTCACCTCCTCCATGGATGTGAGATTGTAACTAAATGGCCATGCTTTCTGAGCCATGGGAAAAGAAATCTTCTCCCAATTCCTTGGAAATAATAGAGTCAGAATTCAAAGCTACTGTTTTCCACTTTTGTGCCCTTTTTATTCTACAAATGTTATGTTTTCTTTATTTGTAGAACTGAATGAAATTGGGAAAGAAATGGAAAATTAGAGAGCCTAAACGCTAATTAACGAGTCATTTGGTAATCCTGCTGACAATATTTTTATCAATGATTTTTAGTTTACAGTCTTTGAATTTTGAAATGTTTGACCTCACTTGTTTTAATTTATTGGCTAATGTGAGTGAATTAATTTGCCACACATTGGAACTATGTATGTTTATGTTAAGTATTCTACAAATACTCAATAAATTTCTACTACTACTAACCCCATATCCAGCATTGACCATACATGGCTCTTGGAGAAAGTGCAATTAATAAAATATTTAAGTATGTACAAACTGATGCAGATAAGTATTTTCAAATTATTTACTTATTGTCAAATTGATGTTCAGAAGGGTTACAGTTTTATACGTAAGGCATTGTGTATCAAAGTTGTTACCTCCTCCCTCATTTTTCCCCTACCTTCCCCCCTCCATGATTTGTACAGTTGGTTTACAGCATAGAGTTTTGTAAGTATTGTTGTTGCATTGGTTTTTCTTTTATCCTTTGTCTCTTCATGTTGATATTTCCCTTTCTTGCCCTAGTTCCAATACACAAATATACAATATCCAGGGCACCAAAATCAGTTACAGTGATATCAGGGGTAAAACCATGGGGAAAAAGACAAAAGAGAAAGGCATAATTTCACATGGTATGTTGAAAATAACAACACCATTGATAAACCACTTGTTCCCATAACTTGGAGTTCATTTTGCTTAGCATCATCTTGTGTGTTCATATGTATATAGCTATTGAGCTATTGTGATAAGTGGTACAAAGTACATCTTCAACAGATAATTGTTTATGAATATTTCACCAAAAGTATGTTAATTTAAAACTAATGAGAAATGATTAATTATAGCATAATTATAAAGATGTTCATTAGATAATCCAGTTACGAGAGAAATGTCTGCAAATAGTTTTAGCGGAACAACATGTCATTTTTTAAGATTTACACTAAGGCCCCACTTCACACATCTGACGTAGTGTAAATGCTTTTTTGAAGATCAATGAATTCATGTTAGTGATTTGACAAAGTATCCACATAGGACTATCTAGGAAATTGTTTCCGCTTACTGACCAGCCTTGGGTCTTACTCCCTTTTCTCAGCTTTTTTCTTCTTTTTTCAGTTTCTTTGAAGCCATTTAGGGGTAATTACAAACATCTGGGCCCACTGACTTTATCTTAATTTTGCAGTTATTGCTCAAGCTGCAGACACTCTTTCTAGAAGAACTGCTTTATTGTTCATTTAGCAGAGATGAGTGCAATATGGTTGTTGTGAAATAAGTGATTTCTGCAACCCTTGGAGACCATATTTACTACTTTGTTCTTGATAAATACATGCACATTTCCCTGGAATAGGTTACTTGCAATAGTATTTACTTTTTTCCACCCACAAAATGGGAAACAAAGGTAGTTAAAATAACTGGAAAAGACACACCATGGTGTCCTTTCATTTGCTTCACTCATTTCCCCACATTTCTTAATGAATATTAACTACTAAGCTCCTTTGTCCCATAGTATTTTTTTCCTAAGAGGGAAATATGCATGCATCCCTGGAATATTTCTTACAATAGGCTGATACTTTATATAATTTTCATTGATTAGGCATTGAAATTTTAAAATCCTTGGAAGATTTAGATATCCTTAAATCTTGTTTCACAACATTGAAGAAAAGAGCTTATTGAAATGAAATGAAAGGACAAAAATATCAAATGGGTCGAAACATGATGAACTTAGTCTTGGTGTTCTAGAATATCATGGTTGGAATCTATCAAAGTTTCTGCTCTCTGAGCCTCTCTAAAACAAGGCTCATAACAGCCATCAAAATTCAGCTGAAAACTTAATACAACCACGTGGGTTATGTACTCAGTATATTGTGATACCTGATTATTTTGAGATAAAATTTGCATTTGTTATTCTGTGTGTGTGTGTGTGTGTGTGTGTGTGTGTGTGCATGTGTGTGCATGCCAGTATTAGGCTTGAACTCAGAGCCTTATGCTCTCTCTTGGCTTTTTTACTCAATATTGGTACTTTACCAGTACATATACTTTGCAATACATGAACACTGGAGGCAAAAAAAAAAAAACATTGTTAGGAAATTCAAAATATGATTAGTTATTCATCCATTAAGTTGTGACAAATAGATGGTTGTATTATAGAATAACATTGCTAAAGTTCTTACAGCAACCCACATTAGGGAGCTCCTGATTTGTATATTGAGATGCCACCATTATCCGGTTTCCCTCTTGATTTAGACGAAGGTCAGCACCCAGCTTTCTTCATCAGAGATAGAGGTCAAGTTTACAAGGTCAACCAACTCTGAAAGTCTGGATGGTTGATTTCAGAACCTTAATATCAACCTTCTCTTATTTATATCTTGGGAGGCATTTAAACCAGAAGTGCCTCTTAATTTGACCAATTTTACTTGCAGGCACTTTTTTCAAATAGCTCCATTTACTTGAACCATTATCAAAGCAAATCCTCAGACCAGAAAATAAATAATTATTTTGGTCATTGTTACTAAATGATAGAATTGAATGCAGGAGGAAAATATTCATTGGAAATCGACAATTTTGTTTCTGTTCTTCCAGTATTTATACAATACCACTCATACTTTCCATATTAAATTATGTCTTTCTTTATCTTTTTTCTATTTTAACTAAAAATTGACCATTTTTAATATTTACCATTTGTAAATATGTATATAGTAGTGTATATATATATTATATAATGCCATATTATATAATATAATGTAACACAATGTACATATAATAGAATGGGATTTGCTGTATTAGAGTAAACAAAAGAAATTTCCATTCTTTTTAATTTAGCTATTTCTTCACCAGCTACTGATCACATGATATGTCTTGGCTTTCAAATCCTGACCTTTTTTTTCCCCCTGAAATCATGGAGGACTTCATAATAGGAGAAGGTCAACCAAACAGCAAATTAACATTTTTCAATTCTGGTGGAAAGCTTCTTTTATCAAGAAAAAAAAAAGATGGGCAGATATCATACTTAGGATTAAAACATTGTTTTGAAATAAATAGAGAAAGCATGATTATATTATAGATGTTATTATGAAATGCAAATGTCACCGCAGAGTGGGCTAGACAAAGAGGTCTCAGCTGGCTTTTTCTTGAAAAACTTGCTTGCTGAAGATGACAGTGGCAAAACTTTTTCTTCGCACTGTTAGTAAGCTAATTTGCATACCCCCAGAGCTATGTTAATCTTAGATAAACCATAAATCTTTTTTATTAGTCTGTATTAATTGCACAAAAATATTTCACCACAGTACTTCATGGTTGTGCATAGTGTACTTAATCAGATTAACCTCTTCTATTGCCTTTGTTTTTTCCCTTCCCCATTCCCTATTTTCATCAGCTCTCAGTGGGTTTCCTCATGTCATTTTTGTTCATAAACACAATGTTCTGCTATATTATTTACCCCCTATCAGTCTCCTTCTTTTACCCCTTTAGACCTTAAAGCAATCCCACAAGTGCAATTATGTGTATAGATAGATAGATGGTGATAGGTAGATATAGACAGACAGACAGAAATAGAGATGATAGAGATAGCAATGGAAAGATAGCAACCAACTGTCATTTTCAGGATAGAATTTCACAGTGTCATAGAAGGAAGTCTCAATGAAGGCTGAGAATCATATTGCTAATTATCAAGATGAGAGGAAAGAAGAGAAATGCGGAGATAAAGTGAGATATGTATTTGGTTTGATAGATGGTGCTAGGTTTTGAAAGCCAGCCCTGTCCCATTCAGATGATATCCTCTCCCCTGACCTCCACCAACTAGCATGTCTTAGTTTCTAAGTTCCACAATGGATTTTAAAATGCATTTCCATGTATTATTTACCTTACAGTAGTATATCTAGTTCGAAGGCCTTTTGTCTACCCATGTTGCCAATGCTGTTTTGACTGTTTTGAACTGGTAGTAATGTTTTAAAACATGTATTAAAAAGACATTTTAATTGATACTCATAGTTGACATTGTATTACAGCAGAAGCATTTTACATTCAGGCTGCAGAATTTTCAATAAACTAGGTCACCACATCTGGGACAGGATTGCCAGCTGTGGGCTTGAATCAGAAATGCTTATCTAGGAAAGGCTGGAAGTTACCATGGAGAAGGGATGTTCCAGACCCTGTGTGGCTAGTAACAGGGACATTTTATTGTGGGAAGTTATTGTTGGGTTTGGGCAAGCTGTGAGGTTTGTTGCAATTATATTGCCTAGTTGGAGACAAAATTATGTGTCTTAGTATCTACATAAAAGTGTTCTTTTTGCTCTTAAAGTACTGTCACGAATAATACAAAAGAAATGAGTAGACATCAAGATGACCCTTTCAACACTGGCTTGTTTAGAAAAGCAAAGGCATACTGGGCCAAGTAAATAAATGAAAGCCTGCCTATTGTGTTGCATAGCTTAAGAAGTACATTTTATGAAGCAGCTACTACAAAAGTCAGAATTCAAAATTCTTGGTTTAGGAATAATTTTAAACAAGCCTTCTAAGATGGGTTTATAGTTGTATTCATTTAAAAATACAAACTTGGAAAAAATTATACTAAGTGAAGTGAGCCAGACCCAAAGAAACATGGACTCTATGGTCTCCCTTATTGGGAATAATTAGTACAGGTTTAGGCAATTCATAACAGAGCATCAAAAGGCCCAATAGCTATACCCTTATGAACACATAAGATGATGCTAAGAGAAATGAACTCCATGTTGTGGAAACAATTGTTATATCACAGTTGTAACTACTTTCAACATCCTATGTTTATCTGTAGCTTTTATTATTGATGATGTTCTTGTATCTCCTTCCTGTGGTTGTACTTACACTATCGCTGTAATCTTATCTGAGTATATTGGAAACAGTGTTTATGGGTATTGGAAGTAGGAAATTCAAAGGGAATACCAAATTTGAGAGACACAGGGTAAAAAAAAGAGAAACAACTACAAAAGCAATACATGCAAAACTGTTTGGTGTAAGTGAACTGAACACCTCGGGGGGGGGGGGAAGAGAAAGGGGGGAAGGGAGGGGGGTATGAGGGACAAGGTAACAAAGAGTACAAGAAATGTATCCAATGCCTAACGTATGAAACTGTAACCTCTATGTACATCAGTTTTATAATAAAAACTTAAAAAATAAAAAAAAATAAAAATAAAAATAAAAATACAACTATACCAAATACAAATATTTTGCAAAAACACATTCATGGCTTGGCAATTTACATCACTGCCAAATTTACTGTTTTCCCCCCTCTAACCCATATGGACCAGAAATAAAAATTTACAAAGCATCATTACAATCTTACACTGGTGAAGGTAGGGATATCTGAAATTACTTTCAAGCAAACATGGCTAACATCTTGCTTTACCAATGTAATAATCTCTAGAAGCACTATGCCTGATCAGTATTACAAGAGGTAACATGTTTGATAAGAAATGTACTCACTGCCTTACAAATGAAACTGTAACCCTTCTGTACATCACTTTGACAATTAATTAATTAATTAATTAATTTAAAAAGAAAGATAATATAATTGACAAGCCACAGCTGTCAATCACTCAATGGATTAATTAAAGTGCAACATTTAAAGGTACCTATAGAATCAGAGTTAAAAAAAAAAAAACAACAAATTCTGTGAATGCTTGTTTTTCACTAAGAAAATATTTTCAACTACTCAGAAATAGCTTTTCAGTGATGGTATACTTGTAGACAGTTCTTCCCACAAATTCCAATGAATGTGTTTCTGCAAGAATTCAGCAAACTTGGAGCTGGAGGAAAGTGAGTCTAGAAGAAAATTGGTACCAAGCGTATTGCTTGGATGTGCCAGCAGAAATCATCTCTGTGTGGAAGGGAGGGCCTACATCATGGTTCAGACAGTCAGAATAATGGTGTAGCATTACATCCTCCTTAGAGGAACACAGCTCCCAGATAGGTGTCATAGAGCCATGATTACCAGAGGGCAGAACGACATTATGCTATTTATTACTTCTTATAAAGAATCATAAGGCCCTAGTAGCAACCTATAAAATAAAGAAAATTTTCAATTAATGATCTTCTCTCAGAAATTGAATGTGTCAAATGTATCTTCAAAATTATTTTTGCCTTCCAATTTCGAATACTTTCTCTCTGATATTTCATCAAAGTGATGAACTGATTAATAAATAAAGAAGTATTCTTTAAAATGACTTAAAAATAAATTATAATAGAAATGGTGGAATTTTAAAAGAAAGATATTTATGTATTATAAAGTACATAAACACCACAGCTATCTGAAATACAAATATTTATATATTAATACATTAATTTGATAAGGCTAGAAATGTGCATTCAAATATATTGCTTTTAGTTAGAGTATTCAGTATTTTTTTTTTTTTTTTTGCCAGTTCTGGGCTTGGACTCAGGGCCCGAGCACTGTCCCTGGCTTCTTTTTGCTCAAGGCTAGCACTCTGCCACTTGAGCCACAGCGCCACTTCTGGCCGTTTTTTATATATGTGGTGCTGGGGAATTGAACCCAGGGCTTCATGTATACAGGGCAAGCACTCTTGCCACTAGGCCATATCCCAGCCCGAGTATTCAGTATTTTAAGTACCACTAAGTACCCAATACCGAAGTACCCATTAGAAATTGAAAGATAGATAGATTTAGGAATACTTAATCTTTTGTTCTAACAGGAGAAAACACAAGTAAAATGAAAGAGAGAAAGTATTTGAAATGTAATAATGAAAAAGTTAAGAGAAATCTAAAGGTTTTGTACAATTGATCACTATTAAAAACTCTAATAATTCCTATTAATAGAAGGTGACAGATGTCCTTTTATGAAGAAGAGTTGGTTGAGAAGGATAAACAAGCATACTAGGGTTGTGAAAATGCAATTTTGATTTGGGTGTATTCAGATATGCACGCAAAGGTGAAATGTTATATGCTTAAGATGAACATCTCACCATCTCACTGTTGTACCATGGAAAAATTAAACCAAAAGCTAAATCACTGCAAATAATTCAAGCTATTTTTATAGTATAACAGCAACTATTAAGACATCATATCTTTTAAACAGAATGAAAACTGGAGATTTGGGAAAACTTATATACACAGATATCCAGGGAAACTTCTTTTTTAGGAACCGGTGCACAAAATATTACAGTTAGTATGCCATAGTAGTGACTTTGGAATGATTCCTAAAATGTCTTTTGAAAATTTCCCAAGATGATAAATCTATGAATCATCCACAATTAACCTCCCCCCCCCCCCCCGCAAATTAGGATTTATTCTTTAAAATTTTTGAGTTATATGCATAGTTTAATTGTAGAGTTTTGTGAAAATTATATTTTGGGGACAAGAAATTCTTTATTTAAACAATAAAGCAGGGTCTGTTCTTTCTCTCTCTCCCATTTCCGGTTCCCAAGTGCCCCGGTGAAGGCTTTGCGATTTCTCTTAAGAATTGCTCATGGAAGGAGTGTAGATATTACAGACTGCTGTGAATGCCAGCTCCAGACATGAGTAGTTTTAGTGCCTGGTGCTCCTCCCCAGGAGCATTTCAGTTCACAGTACAGAAATGGTCGACAGGATTTAAGAGGAAAATAATTGATTTCAGAAACACCTTGAACTCTTTGGTTATTATCTGTTTATTGGTTGATGTGAGAGCTGGCCCCGGTCCCTGGAGTTTAAAGAAGCTGACAACATCTTGTTCAAAGTCTCCCCTGATGGAACATTTATGACGGTATTTTCATTTAAAAGGTTTTCAATTTCTTCTAGTAATGATTCTTGATGTACTGTAGAGAGTCAAGACTTTGTGAAAAGTCAGCTTAAAAATGGAACACATGAGATATAATTTTTTAAGTCTCTATACTTGGTAATAATTTGTTGTTTCTGGCTTAAATGAAGTGACACAGAAGCCAAATATGTTTTATTACAGAATGGAGGCTGTATTTATCTTTGTATAACTTTTTATTGTCACCAGAATTTTCTGTGTATAGGTGTTTACAAAGGAGATTCAAGAGAGGTATTTTATATGACTCCTAAAAATTATTCAATTTTTATTTAAGATATATCTAATAAAGATATGAAACCCACGTTGTATATATCTGGAATGTGTTAATATAAAAGTGTAGCCAATGAAAGAGATGCTTTAAAAGTATATGGGCCAATTAGATGAAGGAAAATACTGACGTACAAGTAATGTATAATTTTAATTTAGGATAAAAATAAGGAAAATTCTGAAAAATATAATTGTATTTATTAGTTGAATTTTCATCATTATGGAAATAAATAATGCTTTCCCCCATAATCTAGTTAAGAAATCTGTCTCTCTCTTTTCTAGTAAATATTTCATCTGCTGCCCTGTGGTCTTAATGTTTATTTGTGATTTCTCAACTGTGTCCTTCTCTTTCTGATCAGAAAATCTAATTTTTCCTTCCTCTAAATTCCCTATGCTGAGTATAGGAATGACCAGAATGTCCTTATTGCTTTGGAAAGGAGAGTAATAGGTTAAATCACCCCTGAGACCTTGTAAATGCTCCAAATCTCATGTAGAACCCACTAAAAACAACACAAAACAAAAACTTTCAAAATGAGAATCAAATTTAAATTAATATTGTCAGTCATGCTACTTGTTAGGGTTCCCAAAACAACACAGCAAATCAGAAGTAGCACACCTAGCAGAAATTCACTTTCGCGTTCAGCATAAAAATTCTGGAGTGCCCCAAATTGGCTTACAGATTGCTGCCCTCTAGCTAAATCCTCCCATGATTTCTTTTTTGTACATTCAAGAAAGAATTGAATTTTCCTTTAAATTTCAGTATAAATTAAAGCTTAATGAGATAGAGAGAGAGAAGAGAGAGAGACAGAGAAGTAGATGAAAACAAAGATGGTAGTCAAAATGCCTAAAGTGTGAGTGTATGGATCATGCCTTTAATCTTAGGTACTCAGAAAGCAGAGATCTGAGGATTACTGCGTGAAACCAGCCTAGGCAGCAAAGTCTGTGAAACCCTTATCTCCACTAAACTTTCAATAATGCCAGAAGTGAACTGTGGCTCAAGTGGTGGGGTGCTAGCCTTGAGCAAAACATACTCAGTGATGGTGTGCAGGACTGGGGTGTAAGCCTCAAGACTGGAACAACAACAACAAAAAGAAGAAATAGATCTCTGATATATCAAACAAAACAAGTGTAAAGCCTGTCAGATGCAGTTAGATCTAGTCTAGTTATTCTTCAGTACATTGATGTGCTGAGTAAATTATTCAATATGCAAGTCAATGTTACATAGTTTCTAAAAATAAACATAACTACTATAACTACCAAAATATTGGAAAGAAAAGATTAGGGAGGACAAAGGAGTAATCAAAAGTGAGCCTCACCTCCAAATGATATGAAGGATACAGTAACCTGAAATATTACAATAGTTATAAATGACACATATTTACCAAGCAAAAGAAAGATGGCAAGAAGTAAGTAAACATAGTGCTGTGCTACTGTTAAGAGCTGTGGCTAAAACTTAAGGATACAGGGAAGTCTAAAGATCATAGTTAGAAAGCACATTCAAACTCTGCCTTTCCTTACTCAGAGACAAGAATACAAACTTATGTGGTTGTAGAAATAGCAGAAAAGTTAGATGTTAAACCAGAATCTGTAGCTAGAAGCAAATCTTCCCACCCACTGAGTTTCCTGCTCCAAAGAAACGGTTTCACTATCCTAAAAGAACAAGATTATTACTAATTCACATGCATCAAATAACTTTGAAAATGTAACAGATCCACTTAAAGTAAGGATAATATCCCTGTTATAAAAGAAAATTTGGGGACACATTTCTATCAGTAAAAGATATATGGAAGGAAAAACATAAGCTAAAAATACTCAAGCAGACATTGGGAACACTTTGGCATAATTAGATTCCTGTACCAGTAAAAATCAGTTCAAATATATAACATATCTAGGAATTGATCTAACAGAAAAATATGCACCTACGACTCATAAAGTTTTACAGAGTGATACTGAAGGAAGAGTAAATGTGATTGAATAGGGAAAAAATTGACTTTACAACTGACATTATTATGAACTTGATTTATAGGTATAATTCCATTCCAATCAATGAATTTTCATGAATATTGATAAAATGGAATTAAAACTTAAATGAAAATAAGATAGATGAAGAATAATTAAAATAGTCGAGACAGGTAGGAAAAATAAAACAATTAGAAAACCATATTCAAACACAGAATGTTTTATTTCTTATTTTTAGTAGTGAAGTTTAAAAATGTCTGCTTTTACTACTTTAACTATTATTTTTCCATATTCTGTGCTTATGTGCTATATTCCATAATACATTATTTTTTAAATTCATGTTACAAATCTGCTATCTCTGCTGAATCAGCCACAAAAGTTAGGATATTTTATAGCTTCATTTATAGAATTATTACTGATAGTTACCTTTTTAAAACAAAATACAATGGGATTGAGAAAGATTGTGAAGAACAGTGAAAGGGGGTGGCATTGACCAAAATATATTGTACTCATAATCTGATTTGTGGAATTGAAACCTCTTTATACAACTACTTGAACTAAAGTTTTTGAATACTTTTTAATATAAGTAAATGCATGCATAATTTAGAATATTTAAAAGATGCATGAAAGTTGAAGAAAATATTAAGACCTTTTAAGATCCAGCTTATCCCCCACAGATGCCATTGTGCATCTTCTAAGCTATGTGTGTCCGTGGTATTTAGTTATACATTCTAATAGAACCAGTGCCTTATTGTGTATTCTGTTTGTATTCTATTTTTTATTCAGACACATTTATCATGTAATCATGTTTGAAGCCTTGTAAAAACCTGCAGGATTTTTATTATGAAAAGATAGAGTTGAATATGATATGACTGATAAAGCAATTTTTTCAAGAAATAGGAACATCTTAGGATATAAAACTTGAAAATTCAGCAAAAGAGAGGAATTATTTAGTGAGTAAACTATATATTATAAAGGAAATTTGTATAGTAAATATTGTAAAGAATAATTTTTTAAAAAGGTAAGCTACACATCATACAAATGTATTCCTATACAATATTTAGTATGAGAAATTTACATATAGATAGACAGATAGACTGACAGATAGATAGATAGATAGACAGATAGATAGATAGATATGTAGATAAATAAATAGCTTCAGTCACCCAAGAAAAGGTAGGGGAATGGATTAGATGCATATCACATACACTGACATCATCCTGAATCATAGTACTTTGCAATTCATATGCCACCAAATTTATTTGTTAATTATGAAAATGTGGTATACAGGGTTTTCCTTAAGCAGTATGCTCATAGAGGCTGGTACCTATCGTTTGCATAAAGAACATGTTTCATCCCACAAGTACTAAGAAACAAAGCATTATATTAAACTTCTTGGCACAACCAAACATTTTATACACTGTTTTTTTTCATTCCATCATTAAATTAGGATGAACTTCAAAGTTACTAAAAAAAAAATTGATCCTGAAAAAAATGTCTCAAGGGGGGGAAACTTTTGTAGATAGAGAAATTCTTCCTTGGAAAGCCTTATCTATTTCTCCAGCTGACAGAATAGAATTATCGGCCTTGGGGTGAATCTGGGCCCCATCGGGTAATTTTATCAATCCACCAATGCCACTACCACTTCTAAATGCTGTTTTTAGTCATGAAGGACATTGCTGACCCAATGTAAGTGGAGAGTGAGCAAGGTGACATTGGGATTGCCAAGGCAATCTAGAAGGAGGTGATATTTTACCTATTTATTTCTATGTTTCAAGAATGAATCACATTTTATTGCCCTTTAATTGGAAAAAATAATGTGATATATGTAGAGAAATGCATAAAATATGTACTCTACAGCAGTACTGTGTTAAATATTCATATTTGTCCATGTGTGCAGTGTTCCAAAAACTCCCAAAGGAGCCTATCCCATTGTAGAGATGATAGTGCAGAGGAATTTCATACATGCTTCCGTCAAAAACAAAGCAATTAAGCCAGTGTATGGCAGAGCTGGGAGCAGCAAGACACCCACCTATCTTATCCAGTTTTCACTACTCTGTGCTTTCTCCTTTGTAAATACTAGAGTTTAAACTCAGGGCTTCTTGATGTCTAGGGTGGGACTCTTAACACTTCAGCTATACCCTTTCACCCTATTTTAATTTTCAGATAAATTCTTATGCTTCCCATTTCCCCCTATGCTGGCTTGGGACCATCACCCTCCTGGCTAGGTTTACAGATGTGTAAACATGTATTCTCTACATGTGTTATTTCCTCCCTGGGTTCCTGGTCTAACTGCCCCCTAAAACTAGCAACCACCTTGCAAATACCAGTAAGTAGATGGCAATATGTTTAAAGTGTTGTAGTCCTGTAAGTTTAATTGTAATTCCCATATACAGAAAATTGCATCTAAATCAGGAATGACTGATTATGTTTTTACTCTTCAGTTAAAATAGTTATTCAAATGCTGTAATTGCATTCAATATGCTTTAGAAGATGATAGCAATTAAGTAGTTAGAATTTAGCTGTAGACATGATGGGGATTTAGTTATGGAAGAATTATATCTATACTTTAATACAAATTTACAGATAGAGACTGAAATATGCATTGCAAATATTAGATTATAAAGAGCAGAATATATTTATTGGGCATAAAGAGATATTGGTATAGGTTATAATTTTGGGTATGCCACTCAGAAGACCAAAATAATAAGCCAACCAAGACTAAGCTAACCATTCAATTCTTATTTGGACTCTAAATATTCTATTTATTTTAACTCAGGTATCATTTCCTTTACGTTTTATTATAGATTTTTTTCTCAAATTAAAGAACATGAGGACTAAGAAACAAACTTATCCATAATAGGCCTTATGCATTAGTTAAATGGTTTTGTTGTAGTGGTATGCTGTTAGTTTAAAGACATTAACAATCATTGCAAGAACAAAAGCAGTGAAAATTTTTTACAATAGTCTATGGCGCAGCATCAATGAAACTGAGGAACTATCTTGTTATCAGAAGCAATGTTGACATTACGGTTTAAGTGCTGTATCTATTTCTTTTTCCTGTTGATTAACAGTAGGAAAAGTTCTCAGAAATAGTTTTTATCTGGAGAGTTTGAGGGGCAATTAACATTTGAAAACAAGACAATTTCTACCAGAGTTATAGACACAAAGGTCAACAGGAAGCAGTGATGGTGAACGAGTGGATGGTAGAAGGAGATTGCAGGGTTTGCTTAGCCAAAGTTCAGGAGTGATGGGAGAAAGAAATACAGCTGGGTAGAATGAAAAGTAATTGCTAATACACTGGAAAGCTAATTGGCTCATAGGTTATCAGAAGGAAATCAGAAAGCAGAGACTAATGGAAGATTGAAGATGAAATTGGAATGTTACATGGATTACAGGAGGCAGGAAGCGATGCCCGAGTAGATTTGCTCCTGTAATGAAGAAAGGTACTAAACTCTCATTCTACTGTCCTATAATAATCACCTGTGGCAAACAGAGCTATTTTTGAATTGGTGTGATGTCATTCTAGCTGGGAAGCATTTGTGATTGACACATTATTGCAAAAAGCTAACATGAACATGTATAATACCTAGAGCACAGGAAAAATAAATGTAAGATATTATAAGGTTATACACAAATATCTTTGAATGAAATGATAACCCTTAAAATAAGTTCACTGTGATTCCATTTGGAGTTTCAGGAGTAGTCTAGGTGTGTAGCTTGTAAATGGAATATAGATGATAAAAATCAGGCATAATGGAATGAATGTAACAGTGGAATATCAAAGGTACCAAGATGGCTGCTTGTCTCCATAGCATTCCTGACTGTCTAACTCAGATGCAAACTTTCCAAATGTCTTGGAATCCTGAATTCAGTGGTCTACGTATTCTGACATACTATATTCTCTGTGCCTTTGGAACTCAAAGTACTGTGCATTTTGAATGTTTCCTCTAAACTCTTTTTTTAATAGCTTCTTATTCAAAATCTAAAAGCCAACAAGTGAGTGATTTTCTCACGTTTTCAAAAATATCCTAAGTGATAGTGAACATAGGATAAAGGAATAAAAATAACTCATGTTGGGAGATGTTTCCTGACAATGAGGTTTTCCTGATATTTACTCTTCCTTCTTAATCATGTTTCTTCAGTGGGTTCCATTTCTGAATTTTTACTCATCCTCAGTGCTGAGACTTCAGCTCCAAATGTGGTCACCCTTACGTCTCATTCCTCTGCTGCTTAATACACTCCCTCCTTTCTCCCCTAGAACCAGAACACTTTTGGTTTAGTTTGGGTTCCTAGACACTGTTTGTGCGGGCGCGGGGGGGCGGTTAGAATTAATATGCTCCCTTCAGTGACAAGGCCCAGATTCATCTCTGGTACTATTTTGTAAGAATTACATTTTTAAAAAACTATTAGGTTCTTGAATATGATCAAACTTATTTTACACTAAAATGAAGGTAGCTTTCATTGCAGGTTTTTGTATAGCTAAAGAGACATGATTGAGTACCTAAGTGACTAGATAAATATACATAAACAAAAAATATTCTGCTTTTCAAGATCTTATGCAAATCTGAACACTGGTACCTGCCTTAGATGGGAGTCATGGTATTTTGTCATTTAAGCATCTTCGATCAAGTGATTACTTAGCACCTTAAAATATGAGTCTTTGAAAAAAGCTACTACCACATGCCTTTTATGGCCTAAGGACATTTGATTTTTTAGATTACAATGGTAAAAGATTATCTAGACTGTTTGGAAAGACTGAAATAATCAGGGAAATGGTACTATTAAGCTTTTTGCTTGTTTTCATTTATTGAACGGTGAGCAAATAGTTACCACACATTTCTGTCTCATGTACCTTTCAACAGTCCTCTGCTTTATCTACCAGGTGTTACAAAGGAATCAGTAAGGTAGGTGACCATCAACAGAATATCTGAAAAGATAGGAATTCTACTTATTTTCACTTAAATGCTTTCACGGCATTGATTTTAAACTCCATACACGTGAGTCCTGCCCATTTGCTTACATAAGTAAGGACCACTTTTAATAACAGCATCCAGAACACTGAACCAACATGTTCTGAAACTTACTAAGATGTGAATACTTTTCAACATTTTCCCCTGAAGGTTATCTAGTCAGTTTTCTATCAATTTGAGTTTTTAAGTACTATCTGTCCCAACATAGTAAAGAATGACGAATGGTATTATTGGTGTTTACACCAAGCATAAACTTTTCAAGTTCATGGGTCAACGTCACTGGCATATTTATTAAAATGTCAGTTATGTATGGCACTGTAGTAAGGAAAAAACTCAAGAATTTGCACTTTCTCAGCTGACTCCAATGAGCAGTAAATGTTAAAGCATTCACTAGATATTGCTAGTGTAAAACCTACCAATTATTTTTCAATATATTATAAAAAGGATTTTGAAGTCATTTTTATTTCTACCCCCAGTGTTTAAAAATAAGAGACTAATCATCATTCACTCTAAACTTGTATAAGACCATCTTTTCTTAGATAAGGACCTTTTTGATTATACAGGGCCCGCTTGGGTGATCTAGAATATTCTCACTACCTCAGAATCTCTAATTAGCTTCTTCCCCAAATCCATTCACTATAGCCAATACTACTATGTCACAGGTGATCTGGTGTGGATGTTTCTAGGAAACCTGTCATAGTGACATTGCTTTCTGTGCCATTTGTTAAATTTAGGATAAATTTGTATCATTTGGTAGATAATAGGGGAATATATTAGCTAGTACTTGATTCTTCTAACAAAGTATTATCTTACTTGTGTTTTTCAAGTAACAGCCACTAGCACCAATATCATATTCTCCTATGTCTTCTCACATTGCATTAGATAAATATTTTTGGAGAAAAATACCATACCTATTGACTACTTTTTGCTTTTATTCTGGTTAAATTTTATTCTGGGAGTAATAGAGACATAACTTTAGATCAAGATTTGACAGCACTTATGAATGAAAAGGCTCTGTAACTGAGTGTCACACTGTGTAATGCCCACTTTGTTAGGATTTTAATGTCTGTGAGAAGTTTTAAGCTAAAAGCTAAAAGAAATGGACAAGCAAACTGCGGACATTAGCAAAGGACACTGGGGAAGATTTCAAATGATAAATTTACCTAGCTGGAAACTAATTACATGTATATTATCTTGCCTTTGTGGCTGTAGTTAACTTCAAGTTGGAACATTTAATTTTTAGTAATGTAATATTCTAATTTTTAGTAATGCAAAGTTCTAACATCTGTGACGCTGAATTTTTATAAGCATTAGACTTATATACTCCATGTAATTAAGAGTAACTGTCTTGGTGTTTTATCTAGGACTATCTCTCTGGCATTTCTTTTGTCACATGGTGTCTGTGATAGGATTCTCTATTTTGTAGCCAATATCTTGGCTGGCACAAAAAAATATTGATTAGAAGCAAGAGTGTTTTATAAGAGGTTGAGACGCCCTGAAACTAGATTGAAATCTTTGCCTGCGGGATTGGACTTTATCAGAGTCCTTGGAGAAACATAAATCAAGAATATCTAAAATGGAACATATTTTTGTGGAAATCATAGGTGTTCTATCTAAAGTTGCAGTTTAAGAAAAAAGATTCATGTGGAAATTAATTGCTAGGGGAACATATTTATTGATGCCATGTTAGCATTTCTGTCTGCTAAGCATTTGCAATAATTCAGTGATTTGGGGTTTCAGCAGTTCCTATAAGATAAAACTGTCTTCCTATTATTATTTTTTCCAGAAATGGAGAGCAATACAGCAAGTGAATTATCAAAGGTAACTTATGCTAGTGTTGTAAGTAGAAAAGGGATACACTGGTGTAATTTTAGCCTGCAGCTTGGATGAATTGCCCCAGCTGCTGCCTGATAAAATAACCTAAGTGTTCCAAAGAAGGTAAATAGATGTGGAATCCCTAAGGCATAGAAATATTAGTCCATGCATCCATTAGGACATTTCCTCTGTCTGATAACCCAGGAAAGGCAGACATCATGTACAGAAAGCAGGTACCTAGGGTACAAAATAGGAGGGGGTATCCTCCACTCTCCATGCAAGTTTCTGAGCATGAGACTGTTAGTTTGTTTTAAAGTAAGTAGTGAAAGCATAGGTATCGGCCAACCCAGGGGGCCATGCAGAGATAATCACAGGCAGGAGAAGAAGGTTGATAAGGAGGTTTATTAGTGGAGCCATAGTTCCCACGGGAGAGGGAGCTACATGGCATCTGCACCTTACCTCCTTATGAACCTTCTTCTCCTGTCTGTGATTATCTCCGCATGGTCCTCTGGGATGGCCGATACCTATGCTTTCAGGTACCTGGTAAAGGAGAATGCCACATGGTATTCAGGCAGGAGAGAAAGTTTATTACCGAACTGCTGGCCTGTGGCCGAGGTGATCCATGGCCAGAGAGAAGGGAGAGAAGGCGCGACCCCCACCCAGCCCTTATCGAGGGCAGGGGCAGGGGGTGTGGCCAGGTGGATTAGGATGTGACCTCAGGGAAAGGGAAGGTAACTGCCTCCAGGTCTGCTGGTTACCCAGGTAACTGGGTGGAGACTTAATGAGGTGGGGAAATCTACAGTGGAGCCTTCCAGGGTCAGACCTTACAGAGAATTCTTTTGAAATTTACATCCCGGGATGCTTCTGTGCCCCACCCTAAAAACTATCATGGCTCTCTCCATGAAAGGTGGATGCTAAGACTTTGATTCAGAAAAGAGCAGGGAGCTGGGCCCCAGTTGCTCCCACCTGCAATCCTAGCTACTCCCGAGACTGAGATCTGAGAATCGTGGTTCAAATCCAGGCTGGATAGAATAAGTCCTGATAAGACTCTTATCTCCAATTAACCACTCAAAAACTGGAGGTGGAAGTGTGGCTCAAGTGGTACAGAGTGAGCTTTGGGGAAAAAAGTCGAGCCCCATGGTCACTAAATAAGTAGGTGAGTAAGTAAGTAAGTAAGTAAATAAATAAATAAATACAAAGAACAAGAAGAGACAGCTGGGAGAGCTAGTGCCCATTCAATGCTGTCCTTGTTTAGCTTGGTGAGAGTTCCCTTATAGCCAAGGAAATGTGATGGTCCCTGGTGGCTTCTGTCTGATAGCTTTCTTACAAATCCAGCCGGAGGCAAAGGTCTCCTTCCTTTGCAAGGATCCTTGTAGCTACAAATACTCTATATTAAACGCCTTCCTGTTTGTACTTCGTAGATTTAGTTCTGCTCTCTAAGCCTTAGAACTCTGATAGTCAGAGATTTTACTCTTTTTATTTCCAGGCTTTATGATCTTCAACTTTACTATGGTCTCAACTTTGATTTACTATCTGCAAAGGAGTGATAAATTCAGAGCTCATGGGAAATTTTGAAAATTAGATCTTATCTATTTAACAACAACAGGGTCTGACGTGTTAGTTAAGTGAAAGATAGTAACTGCCTTGTTATTTATCAAATCGAGAATTTTAGGCCATCTATACTTCCCATCTTTCTTTATCTACATTCAATCGGCCAGTGCAATTTTTCCTCTTCTTTTGTATCTGATTGTATTTTGTGCTATTATGTTCATAACCCGGATCTCTGTTCTATCAGGTTTTGTTACTTAATACAAATTCCTTTCACTGTTAATTTGCTGTGAAGCTCAGCCCGACATGACTCAAACACTGCACTACCCTCAATATCCCATTAAACTCTGCAACCATACACATTGAGGGAGATATTTTCTTGCCAATTCCACTGAACTGATGTTACAGCTTCTTTCACATTCTTATTCTCCATCACTATGAACATGTGCCTATTTGGCTATGACCATTGGCAGGACCTTCCCCGGGGTGCTTCAGTACTAGCTGTAGCTGCCTATCGCCATACTTCTAGGTAGTGTCAGACTGCCGGATAAAACCGTGACCACCTGCAAGCTCCCAGAAGGTTTATCATATCTTTCAATCACACTGTTTGTCCTTCATCCTGTCCAATTTCTGGTTCTCAGGGACAGTTATGAAATGAATGCTACTTTTCTTTAGGAAGAAGTGTTTTCCTTCCTTTACTAGTATCAACAACATAGGTTTCTTCAGGTAACAGTGGAAGATGGCTTTCTCTACATTACACACACACACACACACACACACGTTTGTATATGTATGTACATATGTACATATATGTGTATATATCTATTCATTTCTACACAGGTGTATATGTACATCTATAATGCATATATATCTATATCTACATATACTCAAACACATGGATATCTAAGGATCTTCACTCAAAGCCAGCCCAAGCAGAAAAGTCTATGAGGCTTATCTCTGATTAATCACCCAAAAGCTGAAAGTATTGCTGTGCTTAAGTAGTTGAGGGCTAAGGGAGATGAACCTAGGCCCTAAAAAATAAATCTAAAAAATCAAACACGTGTCTTAAGAAACTGTACTTTGATACAAGAAACCCGGTTATGGATAATGGTTTGATCTGAGGTGAAATGTCACGTACTGTAGCTGAGAGGAAAAGTTGTGTCAGGTGGGAATCTGAACAAAGCACTGCCCTTGGCTGTTTTCACCTAAGAACTGAAAAGAATTCTCTGATAGTGCTACAGGCGATCCTCTTAGACTAGCGTTAAAGGCATTTTCTGGCTGGAGGTAGACTGCACGTAGGTACAACTCAGGTACTTCCCCACACACTTCTATTCATTTTCGACTCTTGCCCTTCTGCAGGAAATGTTTTCCTTTTTTCTGTTATCTCTTTGCCTTTCCATTGTTTTTACTCCTGTGGTTGAAAAGGTTAAATCTTGACAAGGTGACCTGTAGAGATTCACTGTACTCACCCTTATTCTTGATTCACTTTTTAAAAAAGTAAACCCAGGTCACTTTCCATCTTTGGACCTTATGTTCCAGCTTCATTTCCTGGATGTGTTATGTCAACTCCTTCCCATTTCATGAACAAAAACATGACAAACCTCCAAGGGGTTCTAAGTATGTCACCTCAGATCTCAGCCTCTACCACCAAATGGGTCTCACATGCAGAAAGACCCAATACATCTGCTTGATAGATACCAGGCCAAAACTTTTATTTCTATTTATTTTGGTGGGACTAGTTGGCTGTCTGTTGATTTAGGTATGTCATTCTTGCTTTTGAGCAGAATTCTTTCTTATGGTTTAAGGATCCTTTTTAATACAAAATCATTCATATCCAAAAGTTGCATGAGTGAACAAAGCTATAAAAAAAAGTACATGGTATGCCAAGGAAAATTCTCAGCAAATGAACAATGTTTTGCATAAAGGTGTTTTTTTTACTGCTGTATGTTAGGTCCTCTCCCTGAGGGCTACATGCAGATGCCCCCACCTCATTAAGTCTCCACCCAGTTACCTGGGTAACCTGCAGACCTGGAGGCAGTTACCTCCCCTTTCCCTGAGGTCACATCCTAATCCACCTGGCCACACCCCTTGCCCCTGCCCTAGATATAAGGCAGGGCTGGGTGGGGGTCGCGCTCTCTCTCTCCCTTCTCCGGCCATGGATCATCTTGGCCACAGTCCAGCAGTTCAGTAATAAACTTTCTCTCTTGCCTGAATACCGTGTGGCGTTCTCTTTTACCGGCTACCTACTTAAAAAACCTAACACTGTATATGAGTTTGTACATAAAAGAAATTGTAAATGGAAAAAATCCATTTGTAAGATTTCTTCAAGACAGTCTTAGACTTGAAGAGTTAATGTGTATTTTAAAAGGCCAGTAAAGGAGTCTGTCATTATACCTATTCAAAACTCTTAATTGTCAAGATTATACCCAAGGATTAAATCTTGTTGCCTCAGTCTTGGCAGGCTTAAGGGGAAGCAACAAGAAGAAAGTCACTGTATTAGGAATTCATTCTCCCAAAATCACCAAAAATGAAAGGAAAACAGAAAATCAGTTTCTTGAAACCAAATGTATGTTGCTATCTTTGCTTCATTGAATGATTTTCAAAGATGAGAGAAGACAGTCCCCAGGCATAGATAGAATATATGTAAAGACACTTACCCAAAGAAGATATGAATTGGTACATAAGCACACAAAAGTGTGTTCATTCAACATTATTATGCATTAGAGCATTACAAAGCAAACCCCCAGTGAGATAATTGTACCTGCCACTAGAATGGCTGAAACAGAAAAGATGATAATGCCAGACATTAGTGAATGAATGAAGCAACAGTTTGTCTGCTTCTTATCTAGTCAAACATTTATTTACCATCTTATCAACACTGTCCCTCCTGGGTGTATTTATCCAGCTGAAATAAAACCATATGTACCCATAAAACATATATCCAAATATTTTAATAGATTCATCTGCAATGACAAAAATAACAAAGAAACACCCATCAAATGACAAATTGATGAGCAAATGCTGGGTTAGCTGTATAATAAACGTATATGTACCAATTTGCTGAGAACATGCATACCTCATGATTCGAACAATGCCACATGATAGAAAAGGTCAAACTATGACAACAGAAAGCCATCTAGTCGTCACTACCACTAATGTGGTGATGGAAAGAAGGGCTCATCTGCTAAGAGACCCCAGGGAACTTTTTCAAATGAAGGAAATAATCTGAATTATGGAGTGACAGTTACCCAGCTGTATATATTTGCCAAACTCATACCAAATGGTACACTTAAAATTGTTGTTTTATTACATAGAACTTATACCTCAATAAAAAGCATAAAGGCAACAAAAAATATAGAGGATAAAAATATGAAGAGAAGATATGAAGTGGTTTTGACAGGCTCACTCATTTTCACAGAGTTGTTGTTTTTTAAAATAATGAATATTGGAGTCCTCTAAAAATAAACACAAGAATAATATAACACATATGTAAAAGCCATGAGTTTCATTAAAATGGTTTGATGCAAATAGCCAAGACAAATATAGATGTGTCCTTTGTACTGTTTTTAATTTATGAATATGGACATTCATCTTTAAACAGAATGAATGAGATGGTCCATCATTTGCCAAAGTATCTTTCAGTGGAGTTTATATTCTCAATAAATTCCAACCACACAGCTACTATTTAAAAGACCAATTCATCTTTGGAGAAGACATACCTTAGCATGTAGTTTAAACATGATTTATTGACCGAAGCTTCTGAAGAGGCAATGCCTGGACACAAAAGCAGATAATCATAAAATGCTTTCTGACTTGAGTCACATAAATTGAAAGTTGATGCCTTCTCTTTTAAAATATGAATTTAAATGATTTACTTTGGAAAGGGGTTGAATTTTAAAAGACTGAGTGGTTAAGTAAAAGACTTGGTAAAGAATAGGAAAACATTGTATCTTAAAGGTGGAAAAAAAATACCATCAATGGTCCTAGTCTCAAAATTACTGGTTTTCTGTGTGTCAATAGAAGATGTACAGTTTCAACTCAAATCTTGAATGTTATATAATATTTATATTATATATTTATTATATAGTACTGTAATATAAATCGTTTATATTATAAATCTTTAAGTAGTTGCACAAAGTTTTTCAATTCAGCATATCAGTTTATGAATACCATGCATCTTAATCATCAGTATTGCCCCTTGCATCATTCCCTTCCATCCGTCCCAACCCCACCCAATCATTTTTACATATTTAAAAACTCCATGCTCAAGGGGCTTGGAATATGGCCTAGTGGCAAGAGCGCTCACCTAGTATACATGAAGCCCTGGGTTCGATTCCCCAGCACCACGTATCTAGAAAACGGCCAGAAGTGGCGCTGGGCTCAAGTGGCAGAGTGCTAGCCTTGAGCGGGAAGAAGCTAGGGACAGTGCTCAGGCCCTGAGTCCAAGCCCCAGGACTGGACAAAAAAAAAAAAAAAAAAAAAAAAACTCCATGCTCAAGACAGACCTTCTCTATAGCAATGATACTTAGCAGATACCTTCATACATTGGTTTCCACATAACATTTTGCCCAGGGAGACCACGAGAACAAATCTGTGATGGTTTCATGTCCTAAAGAAGACAAGAGAGTCATCAAGTACAGACATTCTCTGACTTAGGATGGTTTGGCTTGAGATTTTCCAGTTTTATGACATTGCAAAAGTGATATGCTTTCAGGGGAAACTGTCCTTCTAATCTGGAATCGTGACCATTCGCTGGGATGGTGATGGGCAGTGGGATACTTGCTCATGAGCCTGGACATCAGGAAGCAGCCACAGTTCCGGTCAGAGATGCATTTGGGGGGCAGGGGAAGAAGATCGTAATCTTGAGATAGAGCTTGGCCTTCCTGTATGGCTACTGTATAGATACTGTCTTACTGTATAGCCCAGTTTGACCCGGAGCTCTCAATCCTCCTGCCTCAGACTCCCAAGTCCTGGGATTGCAGGTGTGTGACAACATGTCCATCAATGTTTTTGTGTCATTGTGTTTTGCATCTTGCCATTTCTACAAAATTTCTCAAAGTATGTGTATTTGTGTGTATGTTATATTTAATACCTTGTTACAAAATAGCCATTGAATTAGATGAAAGGGCCAAATTTAGGCGAATACAAGTATTCTGAGCATATTTAAGGCTAGACTAAGCTATGGTGTGCAGAAGATTAGGTGCATTTAAGTACATTTTTCAACTTGTATCTTCAAGTTAAAATGAACTTATTAGGACATACGTCATTGTAACTACAGGATTACCAGTATCACCAAAAGCAAATTATGCTAAGTACTTGGGTGAAAGTAAAAACCAAACTGTACTAGAATTTTTGGTGCTTTTTCTTGGATGTATACTTTAATGACTGTCAATTTTCTAAATAATAAATGCTAAAAAGGGAAATAGAGAGCAGATGCTTAAAAGTGGCAGATATGGCCAGTGGCTCATGCCTGTAATCCAAGCTATTCAGGAGGCTTGAGCTGGAAAGGACAATGAGATCTTATTTCCAATCAAGCACAGAAAAAGCTGGAAGTGGACTTGTGAGTCAAGTGGTAGAGCACTACCCTTGAGCACAAAGCTTGGAAACAGTGCCCAGCGTTCAAGTCCCCGGACCTGTGAAAAAAGAAAAAGAAAGAAGGAAAGGGGAGGGGAGGGGAGGAGAGGGAGGGAGGGAGGGAGGGAGAGGGGGGAGATAAAGAAAGAAAAAAGAAAGAAAGAAAGAAAGAAAGAAAGAAAGAAAGAAAGAAAGAAAGAAAGAAAAAAGAAGGAAGGAAGGAAGGAAGGAAGGAAGGAAGGAAGGAAGGAAGGAAGGAAGGAAGGAAGGAAGGGGAAGGGAGGGAGGGGGAGGGAGGGAGGGAGGGAGGGAGGAAAGAAGGAAAGAAGTGGCAGATCTGGTAATACAAGTTACACAAAGGCAGGGAGGAAAGAAGGAAAGGAGGGAGGATGGGAGGGAGGGAGATAGGGAGGGGGGAAGAGAGGGAGGGAGGGAGGAGTTGAAGCCAACCCTCCCAGGGCCCCTTAACCCGGCCCTTGGTTTAAATCCTGGGGCCAGCAGGAAAAAAAGAAAAAAAAGAAGAAGAAGGAAAGAAACAAAGGAAGAAAAAGAATTTCCTGGAGAAGGTTTTGTGGATGGTATAAAGATGTACAGGCTAATGTTCTGGGAACTTTTGTAGACTAAGGTCACTTCAGTACCTGAGGAAATATTTTGAGGGATTAACATAACATATACAGGTAGGAAATCGGTTTTTAATTTATTTATTTCTTTATTGTCAAAGTGATGTTCTGAGGGGTTACAGTTTCCTGTGTAAGGCAGTTCGTACATTTCTTATCCAACTTGTTACCTCCTCCCTCATTTCCACCCGTCTTCCACCCTCCCCATTCCTCCCTCCCCCCATGAGTTATACAGTTGGTTCATGGCATATAGTTTTGTAAGTATTGCTGTTGCATTGGCTTGTCTTTTATCCTTTGTCTCCCCATTTTGATAGTCCCCTTCCCTTCCCTAGTTCCAATACACATATATACAATAAGCAAGGTACCAAAATCAGTTACAGTGATATCAGGGGTAAAATCATGGGGAAGAAAGACAAAAGAAAAAGGCATAACTTCACATGTTATGTTAAAAATAACAACAACAATAAAAAAAACACTTGTTCCTATAACTTGGAGTTCATTTTGTTTAGCATCATCTTCTGTGTTCATATGTACATAGCTATTAAGCTATTGTGATCTTCTGCTAAGATTATCCAAGATGTGTACTAATTATTCTTGATGAGGGAAACCATAGAGTCTATGTTTCTTTGGGTCTGGCTCACTTCACTTAGTATGATTTTTTTCCAAGTCATATGAAGGGTGGGAAATCATTTGCATTCAGTGAGCTACATGGTTGAAATGGAAGCTGGACTCAGTGGGTCACACCTATAATCCTATCACTTTGGGTAGAATACTGTTTGAATCAATCCAGATGGTGAGACCCAGGCAAGGTGTGACGGGTGTGACGGGTGTGACGGGTGTGTCTCAAAAAACCCATCACAAGCTGCTCTCTGATTGGTAGATGTGCAAGGGGTTGGGGTATAAAGATGCCAAGGGTCCAGAGAAGAGCAACAGAGTCCTGGAGGCTGCCGTCAGTGCCTGGGATTCAGTGCCTGCTGGGATTCAGAGACCCTTGCGCACTTAACCCACATCTCATCCAGCAACATGAGCACCAGGACCCCATCCTCACTCCAGCGTCACGCCATGCAGAGTCTCCTGAGCAGCCAGTCCCTGGCCATCTCTGCCCTGGAGGATCTACCGTTGCTGCTGTTCCCTTCAGTCTTCATGGAGGCCTATGCTGGGGGCCACACAGAAGTGCTGAAGGCCATGGTGCAGGCCTGGCCCTTCCCCTGCCTCCCCCTGGGTGACCTGGAAGAATCACCGGACCCACAAACCTTCAAGGCTGTCTTGGATGGTCTCGATCTACTACTTGCCAAGAAGGAACACCCCAGTCGCTGGAAACTACAAGTGCTAGATCTGCGGAAGGAGCACCCAGGTATCTGGATACAGGGCTACCCCTCCATGGCCACAATCTCCTATCCAGACATTCTGACTGACAAGCCAACAGTGAGCTGCTGTTCTGGGATGTGTGAACAACAGCCCTTGGTGGTAGTCACAGACTTGACCCTCAAACAAGACACCCATGGTACTCTCCAAGGCTACCTGCTCCAGTGGGCTGGAGAAAGGAGAGAACGAGTCCAGCTGTGCACGAGGAAGTTGAAACTTCTGTCTGACTCCTGCTCTGAAATCCAGAAGGTTCTACACATGGTGAGGTTGGACTCCATCCAGGAACTGGTGGTGTGTGAACTCTGGGATCCAGACACCATGAAACAGTGTGCTCCTTATCTGAGCCTGATGAAAAACCTTCACATCCTAAACATTTCTAATCGGCGTGAGTACATCTGCGCTTTCCCAAGCAGAGTTCGCTCCTATTCCTGGAAATTGAAGGCACGTTTTTGGCATCTGCAGCATGTCCAGGAACTACATATGGAAGCCATGGTTTTCGTTCCTGGAAACCTGCCTGCTATCATCAGGAGCCTGCCACCATTGAAGACCTTGTCTCTGGATGGTTGTTTACTGGTGGAAACTGAAATGTGGTTTCTGTCCCAGTGTCCACACACCAGGCAGCTCAAGCGCCTGCTTCTGAGGCGGTTGCCTATGAATGTCCTCAGTCCTGAGCCCCTGAGAGTCCTGCTGGAGCTCGTGGCTGGCACCCTGAAGGTTCTGGTCCTGGACCTCTGTGACATGACTGATGCCAAGCTCTATGCCATCCTGCCTGCCCTGAGCCAGTGCTCCCAGCTCTGCTTCTTCAGTTTCTATGGAAACCGCATCTCCTTGGCTGCCCTGCAGGACCTCCTGAGCCTCACGGCTGGGATGGGCCATTTGAGATGGGGGCTCTATCCTGCTCCTCTGGAGAGCTACAAAGACCAAGACCCAGAGGATAGTGATTCAGATGATAGCAACTCAGAGGATAATGACCCCGAGGATATCAACCCTGAGAGACTTGCAGAGGTTCTGGCTGGGCTGGCGCGGGCATTGAGAGAAATGAGGACAACGCAGAAGATCCAAATTGGTGGTGATTATTGTCCTGAAACAAAGAAGTACCAATTCTATAGCCTGGAGCCAGATGGTTCTTGGGTGGTCACAAAGAAGGAACTTCCTGGCCTTTCTGATCTGCCTGTGTAGTCAGGTACCTCTCTGCTGGAACCTCTTTTCAGCATCAGAAATGAAAGGCAGGACAGAAGTGAATTCTCCAGGATGGACATAACTGCAAATTCAGTGTGGGTGGACACGAAAGCTTGTCTGACACTGAGCTTTTCAGTTCAACCACAGCTCTGCAGCCCCAGGAGTTTCTCAGTGCTTTTGGGGTGCATGTGTCTTGTGCACACACTATAAGGAATCTGGGGTGAATTCAGCCGGGGAAGAACTGGAACCTGGTCCTGTTTTTATCAATGGTTGTAAGCAAACCTCTAAATTGTGGAACAATGCCTTACTATTTGTAATTATTGTATTAATCAATAAAAACTAAAAAAGTTTCAATAGCAAAAAAAAAGTGGCAGATCTGGATTGGAACACACCACTTCATTACCTAAATGCATATTAATCAAGCTCTCTAGTTTTTTTTTTCAGAAGTCTAATTTCCTTGTTTATAAAGCATACATATTGATATTAAATGATATCATCAATGAGTACTTGAAGTAATTTAATGACAATGACACATGAATTAGAAAGTGCGAGATGTCATAGGATCTAAGCAAATTTTTAACTTCCCATTTTGCTCTCGCTCCTCATATGATTTTAGTTTCAGGGCCTATCAGAGTCTTCTCGCCATAAATACAGCCTCAAGTTTCATTCACCCTTGCCAGGGAATTGTTAGCACTATTGTCAGCTCAGCTCCGCCCATGCTGTTCTCACTGCATCTATGTTGCTCACCTGTGGATGTGCATCACACTGTAGATCGTGTGCAAAATTTCTCTTTGATCAGCCATTCGGGGCTGCTCTAAATCACCTCACATTCTTGGTTTCCCCTCCCACCCCCTTTTTTACCCTTTTTTCTATTCTACTCAGATGCATTTGTATCCTATTTCCTTCCTTTAAAATGTTTGCTTGAAGTTGGGTGCCAGTGGCTCGTGTCTATCACCCTACTTACCCAGGAGCTGAGATCTGAGGCTTGTGGTTGAAAGTCATACTTTGATTCAGTTCATTCAGCAGTGTGAAGTGGCTACTCCACGGGAGGCCTTGTAAGCCAGGGGAGACTACACCAAACAAGACAATGCCCCATTCTTGTGCAGACAAAAAGAAGACACAGATAGCAAACAAATGCATAAACAACAAACCCCTCTTGTACAATAATCTCTGCTAACCAAATTTTTAAAAGAATACTTTTGTGTGAGTATGTCTAACATTTTCTAAAGTTATTGTTCAATGAACCAAAGCAGAACATTGACCCAAATCCAAATGACTACAGGACCCCATCAACGTGGGCTCTGACATAAAAGAGGGTGACATGGGGAAGACACACAGCTTTGCTATGAGGTTGTGTGCGCCAGTGCGAGACGTGTGAAGGACAGAGCAGCTCCTCCAAGGCCACTGCACCTGGGAGAATCATGACAAATGAGGCATCAGCCACTACCGTGTCAGTCTCCTCCTTCGCCATCTCTTATCTGTAATAAGATGGAAGGGAAGACAAAGTAAATGTCCCTGTGCTTGCTATTGCTTAAACATCATTATGAAGGATCTCTCAGGCAAGTTTCCCTCTCCACATGACCACCATGGCCCTTGTCTCAGAATTCTGTGGAAGATGATAAAGCTGGGTCCCCCGGTGGCTTCTAAAATTCTCTGAAACGCTTAGCTGTGTAATGCCATCCATTTGTATGAAATACTGAAGGCCAAGGATATGCATTGTTCTTATGGTTTGAAAAAACTGAAGCGATAATATTAGCACACTTGTTCGAACTTGGTAGAAACCTAGCTTCCCTATTAAGAAGACATTTTTGTGCAGGATTGAGACAAGGTAGCTTGTCTTTGCCACTCTCTCCATCTCTGTTCAGTCACTCTTGGTTTGTGACACACTATGATGTAGTTAAAACTTTTTTCTCCTCCTCTGAGTCATAGTCAGGCTCTTGCTGGGCTCTTTTTTCTCCATTTTGTTTTCTGTTAAGAATCGCTCCTTCATGGTCTCCACCAGTTGGATCCAAACTGTTTGACATACCTCAGGCTTGGAGACTGTAATCTTCCCTTTCATTTCCAGCAAATTAAACATTTGCCAGGCAAACAAAATACAGGTCTTCAGACATCCTCCGCAGGCAGGTTTATGAATTTCCCAGCATGCTATTCTACTTCTTTCCTTTGTCTTATGCCATGGGGACTTCCCTTCCCACAGAGACTCTGCAGTTCAATGGCTCTGAGTGATGGACAGAATTGTAAAATGCTTTCCAGGATTTCTTGCACCCCCTCCACCTCTGTGTTTTAAACATGCTGGATCTTTCTGGCATGATGAGGTGACTGACATTACATGACAAGTTGACTTTAAGAAAGGGGTTTATCTGAATGGCCTAGCCTAGTCATATAAAGAGCTTTTCTTTGACTAGTGGCTGAAGGAAAGCCAGAGATTCAAAGAATGAGAAGGGTTCAATGAGGTATTGAAGACTTGAAGATAGATGGGAGGGCACCACACAGAAAAGGTGTGTGGACTTGAGCAGCCAAATTCCCTCTGCTGTCAGTCTTCAGTTCATAGGAACCTGCAATGACAAGAAAGTGAATCACACCCATATGAAGAATGAGACTGGAAGTGTACTTCCCGAGAGCCTTCAGATGATCTACTCTGTTCATGCCTTGCCCTTACCTGCATAGGAAACTCATCCACCCCTTTGGAACAGAACGTGAGTGTTTGAAGCTGGTGCAGGTATCAGTTAGTACACTGAAGTAGAAAAAAACTACATGTTAATTCAATTCTCACCATTCTATAAATCTTACCCATTAGATTATTTCCTTTGACTTTTCCTTGCTGCCCTGTTGGTGCTGCCACAATCACCAACCCTCCTAACAGGGATTATACATGCTATATTGATAAAGTGTCAATATATTACACCACCCTGATATTACAGTAGATACTTTATGTTGGTTATTCTAGGGAGCTCGTGAAAATGTTGATGGAGAGTCTGTAGTACTGGATTGGAGCCTGAGATTCTAACAAACTCCAAGATGATGCCTTTTCTCCTGACTTAAAGCTGAATTTGTGGATAAAATTCATGAGATATAAGGACAGAATTTGGTTGTGTGGTGAGCCCTATTGCAATGGGGTCCTGAGGCACCATTTTTATGCTAGATAAAAGCCATCAAGTGATGTGGCCTGGGTTTGATTGATGTATCTGAGTACTTACTTTGGTGCAGCCAAAAGAAACTTCGAAATACAACCTGAAGGAAAAAAAAGTAACTTATAGGGGATGGATGGGGGTGGGGGGAGGAGGAAAGTAACCTAAGGGGGAAAATATCCCACATAAACTGAATTCTGTTTCCTATATTCCACTTTCACCCTTGAGATCAAAGTGGCTAGAGGCAGTGCTCAGTAGCTTGTATTTTTAATAAACTCCTGCATGCTGTGATACACCTTGTTCTCTCACTAGGGAAAAATCTACCAATGCCTTTATGGTGGACATTCTAACTTGGGAGGAATAAATCTCCATTGTTTTAAAGCTATTGAATATGGCTGCGAGTGCTCAAGGTTTGGCCAAGATGCAGAATACATGGAACATATATACTTGTAAGAGGAAATTTATCAGATTGGCCTACCCAATTAGAGATTGATGGCCTTAGTGTGCCATCAGCAAGCTAGAGAGCCAGGGAAACCAGTAGCTCCTCCATGCAGGAAACCCCAAAATGAAAGAGAGGACAGTGATTCAGTCTGAGCCAATGGCAAAGACTTGCAGGCCCTGTGGAGAAGCGCTATGCAAATACATGGTCTGAGTCTGAGCCACAGGAGGCTAGTGTTTCTGGTTGGCCATGGCGGTAGTAGCAGAAAGCACAACCACTCTATCAGGGCCCTGTGTAGGTGTAAGCTTCCCATCTGCATTTTTGTTCCATCTAGGACATGGCCTCTTCAATGTTGCTGCTTACTACCAGCCTTCTTAGGAAACCCCCTCACTCAGAAGTGTACTATACCAGTTTCCCATGCATCCTCAGGCCAGCCAAGAGGACAACCCAAATTCAGTCTCATAATGGAATTTTGTTATAACTATCTGAGACAGATCCCCAGGTGTTGGGGTCAGCTGCACCTTTAAGGGGCCACAGCTGATCTCAGCCTGTCCCTCCCCTTCCTGTCTTTAACAGGAAGAGAAGGAAGTCTGACATCACTTGAGGGACAGCTCCTTGGGACCAATCAGGGGCCCCTCTCTTGTGCCCGCCTTTAGGGTATATCTGGGAGGCTCCTCATTTGAATAAACAGAAGCCCTAGAGGCTTTCTCCAGGGGCCTACGTGTCTGTGTCGCTGTGTCGTTCTTGGCGGCTTTGGGGCACCCTGCGACCACACGCCACTGAGGCTACCCATGGCCATCGCTCCCTCGTGAGCAATAAGGAACCACCCAGGAAGGGGCGGAAAAAGCCCCTTCCCCCCCAGACGAGGGGAATTCGAGAGAGAGATGAGGCTACCTGTGGCCATCACTCCCACGTGAGAGCGATAAAGGGCCACCCAGGAAGGGGCGGAAAAGCCCCTTCCCCCCCAAGCGAGGGGAAGTCGAAAGAGAGAGATCCCACACCCAGGCAAGGTTCATGTCGTTCAAAAGCTGGTTCTTGGCACTGTTGACATTTTAGAATGGGGGCTGGGGATTTAGCTCAGCGGAAGAGCACCTGCCTGGCGAGCACAAGGCCCCGAGTTTGGTCCTCAGCTCTAGAAAAAAAAAAATCTATAAAAGTCTATAAAAGACATTTTAGAATGGGTGACTTTTAGCTGTGTGAGGTTGTCTGGTGCTTCGTATCTTATAACACTTCCACTTATTAGATGCCACTAATACCTTCCCCCAGTTGGGGCCAAATCACTTGCTTTAAAATTCAAGGAAACTACATTGGGTTTTCATTGAGAAAGGACTTGCTGAAGTTACCTATCTTAGTCAAGGATCCAGTCACTTTTCCCCTATAAAAAATACAGTAGAATAATGCTGTATATCTAGAAAAGCATATAAACGTGATGGCATGATTAAACTTGCTAAATGAAAAATATCTAGGCAAAGTCTTAATTATTTTATTTCTGAACTTGCTTAATTAAGTTTTAATTTTGCAGTCATTTACTCTTTAATTTGTAATGCCCTGGCTAATACTCAGCCTTTTTGAAGTACATTCTTCTATTTTTATGTGATTGTAGCTGTCTGATAGAAGAGAGGCAGACAAAGGTTATGTTTTATTCTGTGTCTTCTTAACATTTTCTGTGAACTTTGAAGTATTCTTTCATTCCAATCCCCCTTCCATTTTTATTCCCACTTAATTTCTTAGTCCTTTGTTTCTGTCAAATACCTCTGTTAAACTCTATGCCACCCTTTTCAATCTACAAGTAAGATGGATTAAAAAAATATCTGATACTGAAATTTTGTCTCAGAGTTGGCCTAAATCCTTATCACTTTATGTGAGTGTATGTAGGGAAAACAGATTCTGACAATCATACAGTTGTATTATGGCCAAATACAAATCTGCCTCTGAATTTATATTTTATGCTAAAGTTTATTCTCAATGAATTGAGTCTATCAGTTAGGATGTGTGAAACTTCTGTGTTCTTGCCAGAGATAATTATTTTCCATGTGAAAATTTACAACATGATTTCGAAGTTTAAAATCACTGAAAGTGTGATTATACACACACACACACACACACACACACACACACCCATTTATCTCAGTTACCTCAGTTATTGGTAGTCCAGACTGTGCTCTTTGTGGCCATTCTAAATCATTATGGGGCAATTATTCACTTAAACTTTAGTAATTATTTTAGCTGCTGCTAATTTCCCAAGTCCGGAGGTCATTCTAGAAGCAATGGCTGGCTGGGCAGTGTTGTGCCAGCCCTGCCAGGGCGGGCCGGAACACAGCTCATTCATTGTTGTGGCCATCAATTAGACTCTATTCAGAGAGATGGCATCACAGAGTGGAGCAAAATGTGTATTTTAGAAAGGGGCACACAAGTGAGATTGATTCTAGCTATGTCATACTTCATGGGCAAATAAATTCTTCCGATCTTACTTTCTCCAGTCATAGAAAGAGGTAAGCCAACCTCATGGATTTCTTGTGACGATTACATAGAACATATCAAATACTTAGCCCATGGATAGTAGGTCTTCTGAAAATATTCAATGTATGGAACTTATTGTATTTTTACAGCCATCAGTAGTTAACAAGACAGAAGGAATTTTTTTTTCAATTTTTTATTATCAAACTGATGTACAGAGAGGTTACAGTTTCATACGTTAGGCACTGGATACATTTCTTGTACTGTTTGTTACCTCGTCCCTCATTCCTCCCTCCCCCTCCCCCTTTCCCTTGCCCCCCATGAGTTATTCAGTTCATTTACACCAAACAGTTTTGCAAGTATTGCTTTTGTAGTTGTTTGTCTCCCCCCCCCCCCCCCCATATACCACTGTTTACCAGTATACATGGTGACAGAAGGAATTAAAAAAAAATGTGTTGTTGGACAATTTTATCTTCGTGTGACTATTGTAAAGGAAACTTACCTGAAACCAGATGGGATAGGTCAATCACTCAACATGGTCTCATCACGTAATCAACAGGCTCAGCAGACTCCAGCTGAGTTAGGTTGCCACCATCATAAGACAATATAGTGTTTCACAATAATCTTTCTAGCATACTTAAAAAATGATTAAGGAATAGTCTGCTAAGTACACAAAGCAACAAGGCAGAAATTTAATCATCATGAACAAATATTAGATGAGATAGGACTGCTTCTGAAATCTTTTGTAACAACCTGGAGTTAGAAGGGTTTGTTTCCTCCATCCTCACCAAAACATGTGAGGGAATGTGTTACACTATCATATAAACAACAGCTATGGCATCACTAGCCAGGGGAGTTCTCTTCCTTCCATTGAATTTTACGAGGGTTGCTGTTATTCTTCTGGCCAAGTCCGTGTAATCTGAGTGGTAGAAAGTCTTTGGCCCAGGGCTGGGAATACGGCCTAGTGGCAAGAGCGCTTGCCTCATATACATGAAGCCCTGGGTTCGATTCCCTAGTACCACATATACAGAAAACGGCCAGAAGTGGCGCTGTGACTCAAGTGGCAGAGTACTAGCCTTGAGCAAAAAGTAAGCCAGGGACAGTGCTCAGGCCCTGAGGTCAAGGCCCAGGACTGGCCACCAAAAAAAAAAAAAAAGAAAGTCTTTGGCCCATCTAGCTATCTGTTTTCCTCATCTTAGGTACATACATGATTCAATTAAAATTTTGTTTATTCATATTTGTATCTATAACATAAATTTGCATATAGTCATAAGTCACTTGTTAAAATATTTTCATCTGCTTTTTTAAGAACACAGCAGTCTGTATAATGACTTTTTCTAGCTACCAAAAACAGGGCTTATTATTAACTACTCTCAGTCACATGGCCTGTAGTTTAAGGTACATCCTCACACTAAATGTTTGCATAATTTTTGTAACCCTTTAAGAAATACAGCTATTTAATGTGTAATGATTTATTGTCAATCAAAGAGCTAATGGCTCTAAGAAAAGGGATAGCCGATTTAATTTTATTGTGTAGGTAGAATGATTATTGACTTACAGTTCTTACTCTACTGCCTGCCTATTTGTCAGAACTCAAACCAAAGAAATGAAACTCAGTTTGGTTTTATAGAGAGATGAATTTTCAGAAGCAAACCACAAAGTGCAAAAGGTGACACTCCATAAAGTTCTAGTGAACACAGCATTGTACATGACTCAGGCAGTCTTTGAAATCTGCTTGAAATCTATTCCATCTTGCAAAATAATCATTGCTACGCATGTTCTAAGAAAGAAGTCACAAACTGCCATAGTGCTCTGTTAATAAAACATTTCAAACCTTTGTTCATGACTTTTTGATTTAGGGTGACTGAACAAGCTCCCTGTTTGGCAGCACTTTTCTTGTTTTGTGGGTCTGCCCCCTCCAGAGTTGAATAAAACTGCCTGTACTTCTAATTTAAATTCTATTAATAATACCCTTATAATCACAGAGCAAAGCACTTTGTAATGACAATTCTGATCTGTTTTTTGCCTGAAAACGTGATCATTGGAAAAGTTTTAGATGGTTTCTAATATTAATCATGTGACATCTTTTTCTACAATCTCTACACACACACACACACACACACACACACACACACACACACACACACACACACCTACCCCTCTGGCTATTTTTGTACCACTGCTTGAACTGCACAAACTTTCACAAAAATTTTAACATGTCTGCCATTTTATGTTCTTTATGAATTTATTAATGTGAACAGACCTTTGATCATGCTTGTATGTCTGCCTAACATTACGACAAACAAACAGGTAGACAAGCAAAGTATAGGTATGTGGTGTGTTGTTTTTATGGTTTTTGGTGGTTTAGAATCAAGGGCCTTGCACATGCCTGATAACAAATTTACTACTAAGCTGTGTTTCCAGACTGCTTTGAAGTGTCTGATGAGAAGCTACAGGGAAAAGAAAATAAGTAAGGAAGGTTTGATTTCTCAGTGGCAAGATGACCTGCAGAAAGTTTCTCTTCTTTGGAATAAGAATTTGGGCTTCTGGAGATAGCATTTTTAAAAGACAATATTGTTGCCTTTAGAAAAGAAGCAGGTTTGAGTGTTGGGGATTGCTACAAATTTCAGAATATTAACTTGAATGTAAAAATAGAAAATGTCAATCTAGAGAAGGCAGATCACAGGAAATGGGGGGAAAGTCCAACCTTAACTTTGCTGTCACTCAAGCTTATAAACCACAACAGTGGAGAAAAGATACTGCAATGTGTGTTCTCTGGTGATAACTGGACAGAACCAAAATTATCATTGGTTATGAAAAAAGACATTCCTTCAGTCTCAATTACTTTTCTTCCCAAAGGTGATGAATAAAATTTAACAGACGGAGACTATAGAATCAGGCAGGTCTATAAGACATCCAGGCTATATATCTTTAGGAAAGATATTTATCTTTTCCGCATCTCAGTATCCTTACCTGAAAAACCACAACACTATATACAATGAAGAGTTCTATAGGGATTGAGTAAAATAATGAAATGTGTGTCATAATACCTGATGTACAATAATTATTACTTCTATCACCAGAAATAAATTGTGTGTCTATTGGAGCTGTATGACATCAAAAAGTAACTCAGCAATTTAATTTTTTATTTAAAAACCATTTCTTTTTCCACATATGGTAAAAGTTGAAATATTTTGTAGTAGATACAAAGGCATAAAGGTTTCATGTTTCATTGAAAATATAAAGAAAATTGAATAAATTTAACTTACTTTTGAATGAACTTAGTGTAATGTACTTTTGAGATACATGATAGAATAATAAGTGATATGCAGAATTAAACAGTTGTAAGTGTGAGAGAATGACTCATTGGATTAAAGGCAGATCAAAAACTTTTTTCTCACAGATTTCATTTCTATACTTATCTAATTTCCTCAAACAAGGTATTACTGTCCAATGCCATGCAGTAAAATATTCTTCTATGCCAACTCTTCTTTGAAACAACTATAGAATGGCAAGGTGAAAAAAAGTATTCAGAAATCCTCAAAAGTAGCGATACTTAAATTTGTATTGCTTACAGTCCCTAGCGTGAACATCATGAAGACTAGAAAAATAAACATACATGACATCAAATTTCATATGCCATCTTAGAAAGTGTAATAGCATTTCGATTAAATGCTCCTGAGAAATTCAGTTTGGGCAACCTTACTAAACAAAAATTAATTAACTTGAGAGAAGATTAATGCGATCCATGAATGGAAAAACAACAATGCCAAAACTAAGAACAAACATGTATTTGTCAGCAAAGAAGAATGACATGTGAAAAGCACAGAAGCAAGGACAGGTTATAGATCATGACCATAATGACTTCCCCAGGAAATATCCTAGGGCCTACTTGGATTTCTGCTCTCAGATTTCATTAAGGCTAGAATGAACCATAAAGATTTGTGGTGCAGATTCCAGAAAGGGATTGCATCCAGATTGATTTATAGTGAAATAGGAACTATAAAGTCTTCTCATTTAAGGTTTCTCTTTTACTACATTTATAAAAAATAAATGCTAAAATTGTGCTCAGAATACTAGGAGCATGTTTACAATCTCAATGACATGATCATAAGACTTGTGTTTTACTTCTGTGGTTTATTTTATCCTCTGAGCATTTCAATGTAATTACAGTGTTACTATATGAAGCAGGAAAATACATGATTACAAGGAACAGAAGACTCATCTTCTTATAAAATGTCCATAATGAACATCACAAAGTATATAGCAAGAAAGCAATCTCCAAATAGTTGATATATAATGTCAAAGTCAGATAGTGATCACATATTAGCTGTAGAAAAATACTATACACGTGTATTCATGCACACACACACACACACACATGCGCTTCAATATTTCACATGCTAAGCAAACACAGCTTTGAAACATCATTTGACTTTTGAAGTTATTAATTAAGATAAATGTGTTATTTGTATAATTTAAGACATAATATGTTTATTATGGTCAATACTAAGGGCTATGCTTTCTACTTGCTGGGCTCTGATGCTCACACCTGTAATCCTGGTTACCCAGAAGGCAAATATTTGGATGATTGTGGTTCAAAGATAGCTGGGCAGGAAAGTCTAACAACTCCATCTTCAGCAAAATACCAGAATGGAGGCATGGCTCAACTGCTATAGAACCATCAGCAAGAAGCTTAGCTGATTTTGAAGAGCGTAGAGAATAGAATTATAACCATTATGCCCCAACAGCTATTTTGCTTCTGTACCTTTGCTTGCTAACCCATGGGGAAGTGGAAAAATACCAGCAGTCTTCCTATAGCTACTCTGTAAACCCCCTCACCCTTTTGTGAACTCTGTACATACCCGAATCTGAGCACGGGAGCTAACAACTATCTGGCTCCAGGAAGTGATTGATTGTCCATGCCTGGAACCCACTCAAGGTTGGACATGACTAAGTGCCCGGTCTTAGACCCCGGCCCAGATCTGGGCACAAGAGACAAGAACCATCTAGCTCCAGGAATGTGGCTATGTCCTCTCCTGGAGGCCCACCCGAATCTGTACCCCAAGGTTAAGGCCTTCTGGCCCATACATTCAGCGGGAAAACCCAGGCCAATCCTGAGGCGACCAGTAAACTAGGGCAAATGTCAACCAATCATGTACTTGTAACCAGGGGTCTTCCTCAGCTTCCCTGTACTTGTCTATAAAAGCTGTGCTGGAATTGTGCTCAGGGCTTCTCAGCATCATTGACAATGAGGGTGGTGGGGGGGGGGGGGGACAACCAGGTTCGAACTCGCAATAAAAGGACCCTTGCAGTTTGGCTTTGACTGTGGACTCTGATGGTTGTCTTTGGGGGCCTTAAAATCTGGGCATTACAATTTCAAGCTCTAGTATCAGTAAAAGAGAAAGAGAGAGAGAGAAAAAAAAGAAGGGGGAACATTAAAAACTTCTGGACTACAAAAGTCTTCAGATTTACATTTATGTTGACTTCAAAATATATATACATATATACACATGTTTATTTATAGTTTGTTTTAAACTTCTAGTATACATAAAAAGAATTGAAAAAATCAGGACAATTCTTAAGATAAGACAGAACAAATAATGGAACTTTTGCCTTACTGAAAAAAATATATTTTATAGATAATCCCGAATAATTACTGGAAATTTTCCTTTTCTATTTATTTATTTATTTATTTATTTGTTTGTTTATTTATTTATTTATTTATTTATTTGGTATTGTTAGTCATGAGGCTTAAATGCAGACCTTGGGTGCTGTTCCTAAGACTTTGTGCTCAAAGCTAGAGCTCTACCACTTTGAGCCACAGCTGTACTTCCAGTTTTTAGGTGATTAAGTGGAGATAAGAATCGAATGCACTTTTTAGCCTGAGCTGGCTTTGTACCGCGATCCTTAGATCTCAGCCTTCTGGCTAGCTAGCTAGGATTACAGGTGTGAGCCACCAACCAATGGCTGCAATTTTCTTTTTGATTAGCATATTCATACTTAATTTTTGCTAACTTTGTTAAACCAATGTATAAGTGATCCATTTTTACTCATTGTTACAGAATTCTATAAAAGATGTTCATAAAATGCCCATGTATTAATCATACAAATCAGATATACAAATGTGAAATAAGATAATTTACAAACAAATACATGAATAATATGAAGTGAGAAAGCCCATTTGCAGGAGTAAAATTTAGGGGAGACAAGCTTTATAAGAACATACATACACACACACACACACACACACACACATACATACACACACAACACATCCAGCATGAATTGGCGTTATGCAGATAATCACCTCAATTTTCCAGTTCATTTAGCTAGTTAGCACTCTAGGATTTCTGTGGAGAGAGATACTGTAATTCCTGTCATATTGTCTTCATTCTCATTATAGAAACAGAACAACTCTTTGGCTTGAAATGACCAATGCCATCTTTGTATATGTTGAAACAAAAAAGAAATGAGAGGTCTACAAGCTCTCATTAGGTATATTTTTAGCTGCAGAACTATACAAACATTATTAGTTTCCATCCCTGGCATCTGGCATTCAGAGTTGGGTTAATAACTGTGAGGCTACATTCTCAAGAAAGAGAATCTAATTCTATATTAAAATGATTAACAGAAATACATCTAACTGAGGAAAAATTTCACTTTTAAAGAAAAATTACATGGAAAGTTTAAAATGATAAGAAAAAATACAACCAATACAGCATAACATGAAGAAAGGAGACTTTCTATTCTACTCAGTTCTGCAGTGTAGTAATATCTACGAAGAACTATCTGTGATACAAACTTTATTTCCACTTCTTGAACACTTGGGGAAATTTTCCAACATATGTATCAAGCTAGAGCTTGAAACCATTGTCAGCATATAGTGCAAACCAGTAAATCACTGCCAATCAAAAGCAGAAAAAAACCTTCTTTTGCTCTCCACAGAGTACGGTAAGGGCTTCATTCTCCTTAGTTGTAATGTCCGTGTTCTTGAAAGGCATAAAATTAGTGATGGTTTATTTTGGAGCAGCAATCAGAACCTATAAACAAATATCAGAATCAAATGAGCAAGGAATGTCATTAACTTTCTAAGGACAAGTTCTCCTGGGCTCCATCAACTCTACTGAAAATGAAGAGACAAAACTGAAATAAATGGGCAGTTAGATAAAATTCACATAAAAGGAAATGTGCCATGTTGTGATAATCATTAAAAAATGGTATTTCCACCTTTCTAGTTTTTGTGTAAAAGGAGAAAATCTTAAAGAGAAGAGAAAAATCATTGCACATGAAATGCTGACTTAACCTATATCATAGCCCTCCCTGAATTATATCCTTTGATCATGTGAAGTTCATTTTGACTTCAAGCAGATAAAATCAAATCATTGACATCCCCAACTGGACTACCAGATGGAATCACATCTTAATTAACTTTTCAACTAGAATACAGATGTGCTTCTTGGGATCATTATCAAGAAATCATTTGCTTTCTTCAAAGGGAGAAGCTCTGGTGGCAGATTGTAGCTTCCAATGATCGATCACATCATGAGACCATTAACCTCAAAATACTTTTTAAATCATTTATTGAGCAAATAAATAAAAAGCTTGTAGACCAGTACTGAACACATCTAAGGTACATTGTCGATACCTTTAGGAAGATAGATTATTTACCTTACATAATGATCTATTTGTATATATTATTAACTTCCAAAAAAAAGCACATGGCTTTTGATTTAAAACTATGATGCGTTAATGAAAGATTACTATCCTAGAAAGAAAAATTTACCTAGCCATTACATTTAGTGGTTCATCACAATCAAATAATTGCAATGAATATTATAAAGGGGGTAAATTCAGTACAATATGTGCAGGCATGTGAATATCTTAATGAAACATCTTTCTATGATTAAATAAAACAAATTAAGGAGATGAAAAGAATAACAAGTAAAGTCTATATGTTCCAAAATGTTATAAAGAGTAGCAAGTATGAATGATAGATCCTTAAAAATTAATTTGACATAAATGATATGTAAAAGTTACTTACAATTATATTGAAAGATAAAGCCACTTATATAATCTATTACTTTAATGTGTAGTGCTTCTTCAAGCTGTACTAGTAACTTAAATAGCTAGAGTGGTAACCATTAGTAACTCTAGTAATAAGAAACAAATTTTAAAGCCTTTCCTAATATTTCCAAATGTTTCATTTGCTTATTCCAAATTCCATAAGTAAAAAGCAACATGTAAAATATCTCTGTTGTTATCGTCTATCAAGTCATTTTCAGATGTTCAGTATCAAAGACAAAAAAAGAAAAAGCACAAGAAGCATCTTTGAAAAGCTTTAGGCTGTGAGAAAATAAAATGTTGGCATTTTAAGACATTAGAATAAAGCCCAGATTATTTAGTGTGTGGTTTAAGATGTCAAAGTAGAAAGCATGGATCATCTATTCATCTTGCTTATAAAGTCATCACATGTCTTTAACCCGGATATAAAATGTTCACAGACCCAATTGAAATTGCATGTTATATTTCTGTTCTTCTGTGCAATCATTTATCTCCTGAGAGAAAGAAATTGAGATAGTTCTAGTTCCCTGAGTCATCAAGGGAAAGACACCCAGGGGCTCCTCATCTCCATTGACTCACCAGAAGAAGAAAAAAAAAAGAGTTATTTTCAGTTGTAATTACTATATCTGCCTTTTATTGCATTAAGAATATCTCATCCAGGGGTCCAGTTCTTACAGCTGGTTGTGGTGGGGAGTCCTCATTACACTCGTGTTGGAGCAGGACAGTAAACCTCACTCAGCTCCTCCTGTTGCCCATGCAGTCGCCTGAGCCTGCCGATTGCGCAGATTTCAGAACCACTGCAATTACTGAGCCCAACCCAATGCAACTTGTCCTGTCTGAACGCAACTTCCTGGAAGGATCAAAACACCAATCCCAACCCCATTCCAACTGTACCTTCTTAGGCTCTCCTCCCACAGCCCAGAGGCTCACCCAAGAAATCTTAGCCCTGAAGATATTAGACTACAAATCACCACAGACGACATTGTAATCAGTTAATTCCACGGTACAGATAAGGTTGAGAGACATAGGAGAGAATGATGGAAGGGGTGACAATGATTACATGCCTTGTACTCACAAGCTGACACATGGAATGAAAACTCCTTTGTGCAACTACTTAAAGATAGTAAGAAAAGTTCTTGAGAAAATGAAGAAATATTTAGAAAAATTAGTAGGAAAGGAATAAAAAAACAAATAGAAAAAAGTTGATTTGAATTTTATTATCTCTTGCTATAGAATTCCATGTGGTGTTTTTTTTTTTTTTTTGAGGTGGGTGGCTGGGAAGGAGGGGTTGGTGATAAGGCTTGAACTCAGGGACTCTTGCTCAAGGCTAACACTCTACCACTTTGAGTGACAGCACCAATTCCAGTTTTCTGGTGGTTAATTGGAGATAAGAGTCCCATGGAGTTTATTGCCTGGGATAACTTCAAACTGTGATCCTCAGCTCTCAGCCTCCTAAGTAGCTAGGATTACAGATGTGAGCCACTGGCACCCAGCCATGATTCTTTTACACACATACACATACACACACACACACACACACATTTTTAAATGAGCAAAGGGACCATCTACATAGGAGACAGAGATCAGGAGAGTCACCACTTAGGGACAGCCTCACCTCAATGAACAAGTTGGTCTTGGTGGTGTGGGGATGTAACCCCACCAAAGGAGGCACAGGTAGGAGACTTGTGGTGTAAGATGTCTCCTCTCTCCTATTACCCCCCAACTCATCTCAAGTGGCAAAATGCTTGCTTAGCAAGTGAGAGACCTCAGTTCAAGCCCTAGTACCTCAAAAAGAATATACAACGGGGGTGGGGTGGTGAAAAAGACTTGTGAATTCACTACTAGAGGTACACAGATAACAAGCATGGAAATAAACGAGGCAGACCAAATTAAGGGCTAGTGCAAGCAGATGGTTTCAGGTCCAAGGACTCAAGGAATCTGAGGACATAGTTTTCCATAGAGAAGTGGGAAGTTCCATGCAAGGCTGACTGTGGGGTAAGGTTCAGGTTTCAGGGCATCAGGACTTCAGCAGAGGAGGGTCCATGTCCCAGGTCACTGTGCTGTGTGTCACTCTCTGGTCTTCCGCAACTAGCACAGGGCCTGTCTCAGCGCGCGCCATGGTTGTCTTTGGCAAAGGCTCCATGATTCATTTTTAATAGAACTAAAGAGGTAAATTAAATTGTGACAAAAGAAATTAATGTCAGTGCAGAGATGGTTGCTCTAAACTATCACTTTGACCCCTTTAATAGAGTGAACTCAAATGTGTTTATTGTGAGTACAGTGAAGCATGCCAATACTTTGATCTCTGATGCAATAACTACTCATTCTTTTACCATGAGGCTAAAATTGTTATCTGATTCAAGGGCTCTTTAGTTGGGAAAATTTAAAATAAATTCTAAAATGTCCTTTTTGTTGACCAACAGAGTATTTAATATATTTAAAACAGTTGTTCCCTGGCTGTAAAGGTAAGGTTGCCCTGAGTTGTGCTATTCAGGTTGTTCGTTTCTTTTTGACAAGCTTTTGCTTCGTTGTTGTTGCTGTTGCTATTGGGCTCGAGGCTTGGGCACTGTCCTTGAGCTCTTTTTGTTCAAGGCCAGCACTCTACCACTTTGAGCCACAAGGCACTAACAGTTTTCTGGTGGTTGATTAGAGATGAGTCTCACAGACTTTCCTGCCTGATCTGGCTTTGCATCATGATTCTCAGTTCTCAACCTCCTGAGTAGCTAAGATTACAGGTGTGAGCCACCAGTGTTCCACTTGCTTTTTAATGTTTTCTTTTTTCAAATTGATAACAACAGACATTAAGGCACTCATCATCTTAGGTAATCTTCTCTTCTGCTTTCTATAAAGGACATCTTGTCATCAAAAGTGGCATTGTCAACATTGTTTGGGCCCCAGGACCCAAGTGACAATCTGGACTTAGCCTGGTCAATATTGCTTATGTTTCTGAGAGTCCTATTTTCTCTACAGTGTATTCAGAAGTGTGTTGGCAGTCACTGAATTTCTGTTTTGGAGAAGTGCCTAGTTTTGCTCAGGTTTTATGGGTATATCAAGTCTTTTCACATATAAACATTCACATTACATTGAAGAAACACTCAGGGTGACTGAAGGCCACACAGCAATGCCGCCTAGGGAAGTATTTTCATTATGTATATTGATCATAAGATTTGTAAAACTGCTGCTGAGTTTACAAAGATTTGGATTATAGGAAGAGTCACATTTAAAAAAAATAAAAGCATGGCAGTAACAATTATTGCCCCCTTGCATGTGAAATGTGATCCTTAAATCTATTCAAGGCCTCAACATGATAGAGGCCAACCCTTTCCTCTGCATCCTCCTGTGTAGGACCTACAAGTCTGTCGATAGGTGACAAAACAATTTAAAGCCCACTGGAAAATTGTCACTTTTCTTTTTTTCTTTCCACATAGTAGTTGTCTCTCACTTGAGATTTTTTTGCCTTTTTGGGGGGCTGTATTCAAAAATATCAGAATCTTAATCTATTTACCTTAGTAATTGGAAGGCAAACAGCAAATTTTTATTATTCATGCAAATATGATCATATAATACAATCATTTATAATTTACTTGGTCATTCCCAGTGTTCTGGGACTAGTTAAATTAAGGTACAATTCTTTTTCTTTTCTTTTCTTTTAAATAGAGCTTCCCTACGACCCAGCAATTCCACTTCTGGGCATTTACTCAAGTGTCTACAAACCAAGGCACACTAAAGCCACTAGCACAACCATGTTCATTCCATCATTGTTTACCATAGCCAAGATATAGAATGAACCCAGATGCCCCTCAGTGGCTGAATGGATCAAGAAAATGTGATATGTGTGTGTGTGTGTGTGTGTGTGTGTGTGTGTGTGTGTGCACATAATGGAATTTTATGCTTCCATTAGAAAGAATGTCATTGCCCCATTCATAAAGAAATGGAAAGACTTGGAAAAAATTATATTAAATGAAGCCAGACCTAAAGAAACATACGCTGTAAGGTTTCCCTCATTTGTAATCATTAGAATGTGCCTATAAATCTACAAGCAAATCCAATGAATAGTAAAAGACAAATAATTACATTTGGCCATGATTGATTAAAAGGCATTAAACATTCACACAGTGACTACAAAAGAGGATATTCTTAGAAGAGAATCACAAGGGCTCAAGAGCTATGTGCATATGATCATATAAAATGATGCCTATCAAAATGAGCTACAAGAAATGGAAATGAAAGTTTTGTTTTTATTGTTTGCAGTTGTTGTTGTTGTTGTTGATTTTACCTTTGGTTTATTCCTTTTTGTTTTCTGTACCCTGGTCATACATATAAGTTTATCTGATTTGGAGAGAAGAAGGGGAAGCTCAAAAAAGGTGGGACAAAGCGTGAACCAATTCAGCAGTGATACTCCCTAGACACTGTGGTGGAAATTGAGTATACAACTTGGGGGAGATAAAGGTTGGGAGGGGGGGAACTTGGAGAAAATGAGGGAGAGGGTGACACTGTTCAAACAGAAATGTCCTCATTATCTGACCCCTCTGTACATCACCTTTACAATAAATTTTTTTTAAAAAAACTTTCATTTAACCCAGTTATCTCTCTGAAAAAAAGAAGCTATACTGATGTATTTAACAGGGCTTCAAAGTGGGAATTATACAAAGTGGACTAAATTCCATGTCCAGCACTACCAGATTTTGGACTTAATCATTCAGACGAAGTAAGTATCTCATTGTCCACTCTTGCAATTCAACCTGTTTGGGTAGTCACAATATAAACCATGAGAGTGTTTTGTAAGCTCGGCATCCTATGATATGAAGCAATATTTGAGTTGGTTTGCATGAGAAGAGCTGGGTATGGAAGCCCATGTCAGTAATTCCAGCTACTCTGGAGGAAAAAGCAGGTGGATCACAAGTTCAAGGCCAGCCTAGGCAACAAGCTATTGAGATTGTCTCTGAAACAAATGAAAACAAAAGGACTGAGAGTGTCGCTTAAGTGATAGAATATTTAACTAGCCTGCACAAGGCTCCAGGTTCAATCTCTAGTATAGGAAGTTAAAAAAAAAAAAAGAATGATTGACAATTGTTCTTAAACTGAAAGCATTTGGATGACAGATATTGGCAGGCACACAATACTGTCAGCTAATGCCATAGCATAAAATTTCTTCCAATTGTTCATCAGAAGTCCAATATAAATACATTTAGTGGTAAGGGCCCGATGATTTGAATTCAACTGATGATTTACTATTGGAAATAACAATTCACCTCCTGGAAAAACAAGGTCATTGTGTACATTTGCTGGTATTTTCTGGGTAATCTCTCATTCAGAAGCTATATTATTAAGCTTGCTTACTTTCCCATCAAAGGTTCAGGCTACTTTGCTATTTTCTTTCTAATGACATTGCTACATTGTATGGCATTACTTCTGAACCTATTTGGGTGATTTTATCTTTTTCTTTGCAAATACCCAGTAGTGGAAGGAACAAGCATCAGTTGAACAAATTATTTCACCTCTTGAATCCTTTTCTTAAAGAAGAAAAATTGGATCATTGTACTGAGACTGTCTGTTTTTTTTTTTTTTTCTGTATGATCTTCCCAAATGATAGTGTCAGCAAGAGCAAGACAGTTGAAATCACTGCTAATGTTAAGTTTGGGAATTAAATTGATGGAGAAAAATAGAGTTCTAATATAGTCAGGGATTCAACATGCAACATGTATTTAAGTTGATACCCGCCAAACATAACTTTTTTGGGGTGGGCAGATCAATCATGGGCTTGAACTGAGGGCCTGGGCGCTGTCCCTGAGCTTTTCTGCTTAAGGCTAGTGCTCCACCACTTTGAGTCACAGCTCTATTTCTGGTTTTCTGGTGATTAATTTGAGATAAAAGTCTCAAGAACATTGCCGCTAAGGCTGGCTTTGAACTAGGATCCTCAAATCTCAGCCTCCTGATTACAGGTGTGAGCTACTAGTACCTGGCCAATGATAACTATTTACATAAGTTGATGGAGCTACTTAAAAAGCCTTGCCTGCTATTAGAACCCAAGCCACACAGAACATCAACACAAACCCATGTATTCATGAGCTTCATTTTACTTTCTCCATGAGTTTCTCAGTAGTATTTGTACTAATATATCGTACCAGATCATCAATGCTGGGTGCACTTTAATTGCAATATAACATCTTGCACAGTATCTTGAGTGCCTACTCACTTGAGCCTCCACTCAGTACCACCACGATCTCATCCGTACTCTTATTAGAAAAAATGAAGAATAAAAATGTCTCCAGGTTGTCAAATATCTTTAGGATAGTAAAATGATATGCAGGTGAAAAATCACTAGTCTAGAGCTAAAGTCTCAAATGAGATTCCAGCCAATCGAAAGCTCACCGTTGGAATCTTGGCTCTTCCTTTGTGCTTCCTTCCGTCCTCCCTTCATTCTCTTCCTACAACTGCTTCCTTTGCTTCTTTTCCTGTAGGATCCGTTTCCCCCCCACACCTCATTCTGCATTTCTCATATCAAAATCTAATCTCAATGCTTCTAAAAATGATTTATTAGAAATCAATACTCCTAGACAAGTGTAAATTTTTTAAATACTTTGTCTCGGCAAAAAGTCTTAAATGAGTTAAAATCAAAGCCATAGCATTCAGGTTGTGGAATATTGGTTTTTGAGCTTTGGCAAGGTGGGAGGAATAGATAACGCAAACAATGCTGGCATAACTTCCCTAGAAACACCAGCCCAATTTTTATTCTATTTTCTTCCAGCAAGAGTCATAGATTTAACCTGCAAAGGGGCGGGGGAGGGGAGGAGCTTTCTCTTCTGCCATTGGCTCAGATGATTTCAAAGGTAAAGAATCCTCTTGGCTGGAAGAATGATGGCCACAGCATTAATCCAATGAGAGAGCCCATAGAACAGTGGGGAGAAAATGGTCCCGCTCATTCTTTATCTTCCTCACTATTAGTCCTCTGAGTGTGAAAGTGGTGTTAACTTGAAGCTCATAGAGCTGCTAATGAAAATGTTTCTTGCAGCTGCTGTCGGTGGGCCTTGCAGCCTGGTGATTTAGACATGTGCTGCTAACACTCAGATTCTCTCTGAGCTTCCTCTTATCCCCATTCCATTTCTCTCTGGGCAGTTGATGATGTTTTCTCACCTGCACACAGCCTCCCATAAAAACGGAACTGTGGTGATTAAAAAATCAGAGGGAATAGAAATAACAGACAGGGAAAAGTCATTTCTTTGAATTTTACCTAATTAAAATATTAAATTAAATTAATTTTTAATAAACCATAGACTACTTACCCAGGAGGGAATCTGAGAAAGTAATTAATTCACAGCAATCATTTTATCTTATTTTGTTTCCATTAAGTAATGCAAGAAAATGTTTACGGAGTAAGTATGTGGGTATGTATTTAAAAGAGAAGCAAAAGTGCTATTTCGTGGAAGAATATTGCTCATATGAATACATATTTTCAACTTTATTGCTAAGGAAAAAGTATTTTGCAAAGTAGTTGTAGGAATTTATATTTGAACTAAAAGAATATTAGTGTTAGTAATACATTCTTGCTTAGATTTGATGTTGTTGAGTTTTCTAGTTTGACTAATTTTAAGTGCAGCTGATATTTTATATTTGCATGTGAAGTTGCATATATTTCCATGTTTTACTGAACATTCATGATGGTTTCTTGAGGTACCTCTTGAGACTATTTTTACCAGTTTTGTACAAGGTATTTTCATTTTTCATTAATTTTCATGAGTACCTTTTGTATAATCTGTAAATCAATTCTATGCTAGTTACATGTTCTTTGAATGTTTTCATTTACATACAGTTTGTCTTTTCTATCTATTACAATATTCATACATGGTAAATGTTTTCATTTAAAAAATGCTTGAAAGTGAAGATGTAAGGCCCAATCTCACAAAGCTACTGAAACAAAAACCATACCCAAGTCATCTGGCTTCATGATCTATTATCTTACAGTCTATAGCATACTGTTTTTCCATGATTTTTTTATCTTATTCAACATAAACTATGAAAATAGTATCATTTCTGTTTGACTCTTTGGTCTGAGTGTTTCACCTCTGGAAGGGTAGGGTATTTCAAGAAATTCTTTCCTACTCAGAATTACAAAATACTTATCTTAATCTTATGTTACTGTCAAACATTTTATAGATTTTCTTTCATACTTAGCTGTTCCATCTACTTGGATCAATTTTTGAGCACAGTATATGATAGGAGTCTAATGTTGTTTTCTGAATAGCTGACAAATTATTAAAGCCTCATTTAGAGAAAATTCAATTATTAACTTCATGAAATACCATCTAAATACAATCTCTAAAATACTCCCTTATATATTCCTATTCTGCATACACATATTTGTAGGCTATTTTTTCGATTCCAAAGAAAACAGTTACTAGCATACCAATTCTATATAGTTTTAACTTTTCTATATATTAAGGAAAATCCTCTAAATAAGTTTTTCTTCTCTCAAATGCCCTTGGTTATTCTTTTGTTTATTCTTCCATCTATGTTCTTCAATCTGTTGGACAACCTTCTCTACCTACTCCTCGTCTATGTTAGAATGTTTACTGGCACTACATTAAATCTGTATCATAATACAGATTATATCTGCTTGAGAAAGAGTGATATCCCCCAGAGGATTTTTACAGTCATGCCATTGATTACATGTCTTTATTGAAGTCAAATTTACTGTTTCAATAAAATTTTAATATAAAGATAAGTATTAAAAAATACACATACTTTCCTGGGCATATCTCTTTATTTAAGTAAGAATGATTTTCCTTAATCCAGATATAGTGGAATAATCTGGAAACCCCAGCTACTCAAGAGATGAATCAAAGTTCAAGACCCTTGTCTAAAAAAAATGAAAGAACAAAAAAGTGTGAAATTATCAAAAGGACTGGGGGCATGGCTTAAGTAGAGTGTTTGCTTAGCAAGCATGAAACTTTGGGTCCAATCCTCATTACTGCATATGTATGTATGTATGTGTATGTATGTATATGTACATATGCATACATACACATACACATGTATCTCTTCTTGCTTCTGAATGTACGTTTTGTTCTCCTTAAGTATGTACATCATCTTACATCTTGCTAGTCTTGCTATGATGTCTGTTCTCATCACATCTACTGAAGGACACTGTTCTCATGGGCTACAGAGGAGATACACATGTGAAATCATTGTGTTGGAAGTTGGGATTGCAAGGGACTGAATCTGGCACCCTCCCTTCCTGCTCTTGCTCTAAATAATGCCACTAGAGTCTGATAGACACGTCTGTTTTCAATGACACCCCCAATCATGCATGGAGGCCTTCCCTGCTGGTGCAGAACTTAGCCACTCGGTGTGATGGTAAAATAATACCACTTCCCCACATATGGCCTACGATTCCAACACATTACCACTGCTAATTCCAATGAGATTTTTTGTAGAAAGTAAAAATCTGATTCAAAAGTATTCATGGAGGGCTGGGGATATGGCCTAGTGGCAAGAGTGCCTGCCTCATATACATGAGGCCCTGGGTTAGATTCCCCAGCACCACATATACAGAAAATGGCCAGAAGTGGTGCTGTGGCTCAAGTGCCAGAGTGCTAGCCTTGAGCAAAAAAGAAGCCAGGGACAGTGCTCAGGCCCTGAGTCCAAGCCCCAGGACTGGCCAAAAAAAAAAAAAAAAAAAAAGTATTCATGGAAAGATGAAAGACCTACAATAATGAAATATAGCTTTTTAAAAAACTTCTTTCTCTCTGTTCTGATTAAATACAGGTTAAATTTTAAACATTGGAGTCTCTAAATGCTTTATTGTGTTTCTGTATCTTTTTCTTTATTCTTCCAGGTTATGATGGAAGTAAGGTAGCTGGTGTTTACTTATCGGCAACATCAAATTCATTGTTAATTTTATCTCTTTTAAATATCAGTTATTATATTTCCAGGCTATTTTAGCTCTAGAAGTTCTATTTTGCCCCTTTATGTAATTCATCTTATAATCTTGTTGGTAATTCTAATTACCTTTTTTCTTGACTCACCGATTCCCTCAATAATTGTAATAAACACTTTAATCATGCAGTTTATTTTATACTATCGGAGAACTCCAAGTTTGAGCATGTCACCTGTAATATCTTGTTTTTATGTGAAGTTTAAGTTCTTGCTGTGAATGCTTATACATTGAAATTTTACCCTGTAAGGATTAGTTTGAGAACAAAGGATAGGTTCCATTAGAGAATATTTGTAGTTGCATCTACCAGTATCTTGTGGTTCTACAGCTTGTGATCACTGTAAAATAAATTCTCTATTTGAAGTATCTTTGTCCAGCAAAATCTTCAGGAAGCATATTTCTTCCCTTTTCTAAATGCTAGGATTAGCTGGGTGCCGGTGGTTGACACCTGTAATCCTAGCTACGCAAGAGGCTAAGATCTGAGAATGGAGGTTCAAAGCCAGCCCAGGCAGAAAAGTCTATGAGACTCTTATCTCCAATTAACAACTAGAAAACCTGCAGTGATGCTATGGATCAAGAGTTCTAGCTTTGAACTGAAGAGCTCAGGAACAATGCTTAGGCCCAGAGTTCAAGACCCATGGCGGACTAAAAATAAAAATAAATAAATAAATAAATAAATGCTAGGATTTCTGCAGGAAAAAGTATTTTCTTTACAATTCCCCCAAAGGAAATGAAGTCTTTCTTTTTCCTTGTGACACTAACAATGCAGTTCTTTAATGTTATAAAATGTACATTTTTCTCCTTTTAGACTGAAAATGTGGGCAGACTCTGAACTTCGTTTTTGGGGGGGAGGGAAGGGGTCTGGGCACTGTCCTGTGCTTTAGCACTTGAGTCACTTCCAGCTTTTTAATTTTTTGAGTAGTTTATTGGAGATAAGAGTTTCACAGAGCTTCCTGCCTAGGCTGGCTTCAAACTGTGGTCCTCAGATCGCAGCCTCTTCAGTACAGGCGTGAGGAGCTACCTGCACCATCTGAACTTTGTTCCTTTTACCTCTGGGAGATGCAATGTGACACAAAGCCGATCTAGTCCATGCAGCTATTCCCATGAAACTATTCCCAAGGTGAAAGACCGGATTCTATGGTCTATTTATCTAGGGATGTGTGCTTTCATTCAGTTTTGACCTCTGAATAAGGAAACTCAGTGCTCCAAATACTTCAGCTTCTGACATGCAATGATGAGGATGAGGATTCAAAGTTAAGAAAAAAATAGGAATAAAGAGAATTGACACTAAGGATAAAGGGAAAGAAAAAAAACACACCAAGAATGTAAGTATTAGAGGTCTGCATTCACAACAGATGAGAATACAAAATGCACAGCCATTACAGAACACAGTTTGGCATCTAGTTGAAAATGAATCACAATTGTCACACCATCCAGCAAATGAGCTTCTGGTATTCACCCAAACTTACATTCACACAAAAACCTGCATACAGATACTGCTAACAGCTTTATATAAAATTGTCAAAATATGGGGAAAACAAGATGCCCTTGGGTAGATAGATGGATAAATAAAGTGTGGTACATCTAGATGAGGAAATATTATCTAGAAATGTAAATCTAAGTATTCTCTGGAGAAGAATAAGTAATCAAGCCATGAAAAGATATAAAAGACCTTAAATTATTTATTACTAAGAGAATGAAGCTAGGTTGAAAAGGTTATGAATTTGAGCCCACTTATGCAGCATTTGGGAAAAGGAAAAACTATGGAGATGATAAAAAAAATTCATTCAACATTTGCTAGGGATAAATGGAAAGGGAGGAATAAGCAGGCATAGTATTGAGAGATTATAAGGTAGTGATATGTTTAAAATTATCTTACTAGGTCCATACATATCTACCTCATCATACATTTGTCTAAATCTGTATGTTATATAAGATTAAGAGTGAGCTATGGTCTTAGGATGCTACTGATACATCAGAGTAGGTTTGCTGATTGCAACCATCCTGGTGCAGGATGTTGATAATGGGGAAGGTTGTGCAAAGTAAACACAAGAGGCATATATAAAATCCATTCTTCCTCTTAATTTTTCTGTGCAGTTAAGTAGCTCTAAAAATTAATAGTTCTTTCAGCCACCATTGGGACTGTTCCTGAGTATTTTTGCTCAAGACGAACACTCTACCACTTTTAGCTATAGCTCTACTTCCTGCTTTGGGGAGGTTATCTGGAGATTAGAGTTTCACAGGGCTTCACACTTGAATGTGGTCCTCAGATCTCAGTCTACTGAGTTGGTAAGATTACAGGCATGAGCCACCAGCACCTGGCTAGAGTCCATTTTTTTTTTAAGTCAAAGTAACTTCCAAACCACTTAGAAGAAAAACAACAACAGTGTTTTCCTTTGACTGTCTTGCCTTTTACATTACTGGCTCCTGAAAGTTTTTATCATGCCATGTAATGGACAGGAACAATTTAGAAATGCAAATTTCAATGAGATGTTGAGAAGGAAGAAGAGGGGCTACCACATATCCACCTGGAGTCACTGGAGACATGTCTATCTGGAATCAGCCCACCCATCTCCAGCCAGCCTGTGTTCCTAGTGCGCCCTCAATAAGAAATGTGCTCTGTATTTGTAAGACTATCTGGTTAAGCTCATTACCCACTACATGTTCCTCGAAAAACAAGGCAGGCAGTAGTTTCATCCCTGGTGTGAAGATTGGTATGATTTCTTTTTTTAAGCATGTAAGCTGTACTTGTGAATTGATCTTATTTTTCTTTCTGCTTTGATCCCTCCAGAATTCAGTCAACTTTCCAGCCTTTTATAGTGGGAAGAAAACTGAAAAACTAAAATCAATATAAAATTAAAGTCTATTTCTCATAATTTCTCGATTATCTTTCTCGAGTTTTATATCTTTTCTGGTTCATTTGTCTGTAATTTTATTGGTGTTTGATTTTTTTAAAATAAGTTTTCTTACATGTTTCTGAAATAAGCCACATACTCAAAAGGCTGCATCTATATTTTAAAGGATAAATGTTGCTTTGCTGTAGGATTAAAAAAGTTTAAAGTGCTGATTTGTGATTTGTTTCTCTCTTTTCAACTGTAGCACAAGCAAGTCATAATCAAGGCAAGCATGCTTTATAAGTATTGTTTTCTATTTCTCAGGTGTTATCCTTATCATTTTTTTCATTTGACCCTCACATAATATCCACCAACAAATTCAGTATTTCCAGTTTGCTGACAAGTCAACTGTAGATCAGTGAGCTTAAAAAACTGCCAATTCAGATTGACTCCATAATACATGCTGATTTCAATGCCTAGATTGAGACCTAGGAAAATACAGTATGATGAATAGCATGTCATTTTTGTACATTATTCATGGTATAGATGGACCTGACTTCTAAATCTGTAACTGAATATGAAATTTTTTTTAAAAAAATCCTATGCCTGAGGATTTCCCCTGAAGAAAGGGAAGCCTTTTGTTTGATAATACAAATGAAATTTCAGAAAAGTCTCCCAGTGAGTCCTTAGAGTCTTCTTGTCTTGATAAAAAATGCACACAGTAATAAATCAATCACTGCTCCCTGTGAGGGGTTTAACAGCAGTCACTTTGAAAACCGCTTAGCCACCTGCTCACAAAATAGAAATTGATTTGAAAATAGGGGTCAGTTTCCAAATGTAGATTGATATTTTATGGAACAATTAGATTTGAAATACTTCTCACTAAAACTAAGGTGATTGATTGCATCCACTTAATCAAAGGTGCAGTAGTACCCACAAATTGAATGTCTATGGTATGGCACGCAGCACATATTTCAAGACCTACTGCATTATCTGTTATAGTGGTCATTAAAGTCTAAGTGACATTATGTGTTTCTGCCTTATGAGCTTACTTAATTATTCTAATTAAATCTCTTTAAACAGAAAAGCAACTCAGGAGTAAACAATTATTGCCCAGTTTCTTTGGGCATTCTCTTTACCAGAATCAGCCACATCAATAAGAAGTCATCATTACATTTATTCCATATCTTATTTGTTGCTCCTTCTCATAGAGTAGGGATGGACAGCAGTCTCTAGATGCACAGGAATTTTGAGCCTATCTTTCTTTTCATCTCTTTTATGCACAGTGTGTTGAGGGCCTGCAAGTGAGTGAAAGGGAAAATTCTTCTAGAACTTTCTTATAGATTTTTTCAAGTCCTTGTTTGGATGCCTACTGAACATTCAGCGTTAGCCAGCTATTCAGTTTATCTTTTGTGCTGTTTCCTTCTGGAGGCAAGATTATTCATTACCTCTGTTCTCTTTTTCCAATATTTATCTTAAAATCAGAATCAAGATTGGTGTTTACAGCATATATTGTATGTTCCCCAAATTGAGAAGAAATAAGCTCCACACACACTTTTTAAAGACACCATTAAACGGCAGTGTGGAGCATATCAAGAAAGTCATTTTCTTCTCATGTGATTTTTTTGCTCTTCGTGTTAAAGTGCTAGAATATCTTTAATAGGATGTCTGTTTAGGTCTATACTCTTAATTGACCAGCTATTTGCGTGTTAGGAATGCAAATGGATATGCAAAATAGAGTCGCTGAATGAAATCAGATTAAAACATTATTTATCACCAGTAGAACCTCCTTCTGGGAGCTAGCTATGGTCACACTGAAATCTTATCGAAGGAAGTACATCTAAAAATAGAAGAGAGAAACCCAGAGAAGAAATCATCAAGTGAGGAGAGGGTCCTACTCTTCTGATTCACCTTCCCCAAAATAGCTATAGCTGTCCCATCATGCCAATGTAAACACTAGATGCGAACAACAGTTTCCTTTTACGTTCTTTATTTAAAGGAAAAAAAAAAAAGCAACTCTGTATGTAATCAGTGCCCAATTAGCCACAGCAAGATAACTGCATCTTTGGCTCCCATATTTAACTTTCCTCTTCTGAATAACTGCTCACATCCTCTCAACTTTCAAAATTCTCTTCTTAACTGGAGCTTTCTATGATGTGGATAACCTGTTTGTGAGACATCACTACAGCTTGGTTAGGAGTGTGTCACCACGCCCTCGTGAGTAATAACAGGGCAACGACAATGCTGATCACATTGAAGAAGCCCAAAGGTTGTCTGCTGGATTCCAAGCCATTCATCCTTTTCTCTTATTTCTCCTTCCCTTTTCCCCTAGTGTTTCGTTCTTCCCTGTCCAGACCTGTCAGAAGCACCCATGGGTGCTAACAAGTCATTTCAGACTAATGAATCTGTTAACAGGAAAATTTGCCATCCCTCTTTTCACATCCATGCTTCATGAGGACAGCAGTCATTGGCCAAGGAGCAGCTTTAATTGCTGTCTTTGAAAATTCTTTCTCTCTCTTTCACTGATTTACTCCCTGATCACCATAGAGAACAATCTCTTGACCTTGACTTTATTAGTCTTGAGGTTATACTAGCTGAGCTATCCAATCTAAACTATTCCCATCTGTTTCTCTTAGTACAGCGCAATTGCTCACCAGGAAAAATGGAATGAATGAGAATTTCTCATGAAGAATCCTCAGGGAGTGAATGCCTACATTAACAGCTCCAGTGATGTTACAAAAATGTCACTGGTATAATGAAGGAGTAGAACACAGTAACTAGAAAACCCTGAGAGCAGAGATGGTCTGCTGACTAATCACCTGGATGAAGTTCTCAGTCTGCATCTACACAAAGAAAGAAATACCTTCTTTACCTGCTTCTGCAAAGCAGAGCAAAACCAGCCAGTTTAGATATTCAATAGCATTTATGACTGAGATCCACGTCACAGATTATCAAGATTGAAAAGAAAACCACCACTTTAAGGTGACTATTCTATGTTTTTCCTAGATAATATTCCCAGAGAAGAACCTATCTTTTGGCATTACCCCAAGGCTGCTGTGGAGATTCATAGGCAAATTTCTCTTCCACGTACTGGAATTATCTTCCACCTTCCATCTCAGGCTTAGAGTCCATGCCCTTTCTTAACCCAGTCTGGGAAGGGGCTTCTTGTTACCAACCAGCTGGGAGTAGTCTTTATTTTCCCATTCTGAGAGAAACTGAGACTAGGAAAGGATAAGAGCTTTTATTGATGGCCATCATTGACCATTGATTTCCTAAGACTTAGTTTAGATTGGCAGATCAGAGTTCCAAGAGCTGAGGGCTAAGAATCTATTGCTTCTGGCTTTAGAAGCCAGAAATTTAAGACTCTAAGTTGGGGATTTGTTGCAGTTAACTTTAACCACCGGCTGGCCCAGAACTTGTCACCTATTGTAATTCTCAGCTTCCAACAGCAGTGGTCAAGAGGTGTTAGCAGGAGCAGGCTTCCACAAGCAGCAATTGCTTAGGAGTTGGGAAACATCAGCTTCTACAGTGACTGGAGTTATAGCTCTCAGGTCTAGGATGTCTGGAACCCAATGCTCTTGACATTGGAGCATTTAGTCTTGGGATCCTTGGCCTTAAAGGCCTGGAAGTGAGTTGCCTGTAACTTCTGGGATTTACAGTATGGTGGGTTTTTTTGTGGGTTTTTTTTAAATCTCTACATCTTCCCAGCCTTCTGTCTTTGTGCAGCCCCTGTGATTTCTTGTTGCCTCTGTCTATTTCCGCCAATGTAATTTGCATGGTTTCTGCCCATCTGCACTCTGGATCTCTTCAGCTGCCATCTCATCACCACTGAAGCTGCCACTGCTGCTACCACTAGGGGGCAGTCGCTGTTGTCATTTGTACCACTGCTAACATTGTCACTGTATCTGCTATCTCCTTTTCACTTTACCAGCTTGACCTACTCTACTAATAACAAAGACCAAAAGTAGGCAAGAAAAGGCCACTGGAGAGATCCCTTTTATTAAGCCTAGTGTTGTAGCACAGGGGCTGGAGATGTTGCTCAAACTGTGAAGTTCCTTCCTAGTAAGTGTAAGGCTCACGATTCGAGTCTAAATACCATCAAAACACTGGCCCATCCAATGGGAGATTATCTGATGTAGCGGCTCATGCCATGGTGGATTAAGGCCTGACCAGGCAGAATTTTTTTCATTAAACCTTATTTCAACCAGTAAAATGTAGAATGCAATAGTACCTGTCATTCTGGCTCTTCAAGAAGCCTAAACAGGAGGACCACAGTCCATGCCAGCCTTTTAAAATAAAGCAAGGCCCTGTTGAAAAATAATGAAAGAAAGCGAAATAAGGGAAATAAGGTGAGCATGAGGGTCCAGTAACAGAGCATCTGCCTAGCAAGCACAAGGCCCAAAGTTCAAACTCCATTATTGCCAAAGTAGGGCTGGGCTATGGGGGTAAGGAGGAGAGAGCGAGAGACAGACAGACAGACAGACAGAGACAGAGACAGACAGAGACAGAGAGACAGAGACAGACAGAGACAGACAGAAAGACAGACCAGACACAAAGAGACAGAGACTGAGAGAAACAGAGAGAGCACAGCACTGGAGAATTGTGTCCTAATTTTCTCAGTACTTAGCACAGTCAGCAGAGCACTCTGCTTATTTAACTGGGTAGACAGTGTAGCAATAATGTATGTACCAGTCTTGGCAATCCTTCATACAAATGAAGGATTGCCTTATAGTGATCATAGATAGCACAGTCCTCCATGCAAATGATGAGTTGTGTTTGTACAATGATCATCTTCTATTGGTCACTAGAAGGATTTCCCCACTGTCCTAAGTTGAAGATGGCTACAAGGTAATCAGAGTCAGGCAGAGCTCACCAAAGCTTGCCTGACTTAGAATGCTGCTTTCCAAGGTGGTACAGGCTACTTAGGGTGGTCGTAACTGAAGCATGTCTCCATCTGTGGTTGTAATTGTTCTCCGAAACTTTGTGAGTGTTCTTGAATGACAGTAAAGCATCTAAAATGTCGGGGCTACCACTAAGGGTAGTCCAGTCAGTTATTAGCAGAACAGCTGCTTAGCTGCTAAAAATAAGAGAAGGGCCTATGAGAGGGCACACAATTTATGATTTTCCTCATTCACAGAAACAATGAAAGGGTATTGGCAATAAACAAAGAAATCTTAACATGAAACTCAGAATTCTCATAACATTTAATAGTATGCAATAGTATCCCACAATGCTTAGCCGTATCACCACTTGCCCCAGGGGCCTGATGGAGATGGGTGCAAATGACCTGACCCATCCTCACTCAGAACAAGGCTTATGCATTTCTCCTCCAGCACAATAGAGGGCGAAGTCTTCTGTTTCTCTCACCCCAGCCCTGGCTCACATATGTGTCTTTCTTTCATCTGGAAAGCAACCAATAAATGAATATCTAAGGTGTTCATCTTAAAATAGTGGGATGCGAGAGCCTAGCAATTATCTCTATGGAGATCAAAATTATTTGAGGATTCATTCTGAGCCAGAGACATCTTTAATTGATAGTATTGTGATGGTTTAACTATGAAATGTCTCCTACAGACTCCTGTGCTAGACACTAACTGGCCAGCTGGTGGTGTTATTTGGGGAAGTCATAGAGACTTTCTGAGGTAGGGCCTAGCTGGAGGAAGTAGGTTCTAGATGGCTTGTTTGGAAGGTTATAGCTGGTCTGTGGTCTCCTCCCTCTGCTCCCTCTGGTTAACAAAGTAGGAACTGCTCTGCTCTGTCACATGTACCTCCAAAACTATGTGCCAAAACAAGTCTCTCCTCACCTTGAGTTGTTTGTGTACACAAAGTAATTAATACAATTACTAAGCAAAAAAAATGTTCATTTATAGTATGTCTATACTTACTAAATTGTTTAGCCATAGTGATTATGTACTGTTCTATATTAACTCTTGATTTAAAATCTCATATTCCATATTCAAACTCTGGAAGCATTTGGAGTCTTCATATCTCAGTTTTATCGTCCCAACCATTTGAGAATTCTAATTCCAACCAATACAAAATCATGATGTCAGCTTGAAAATACTTTGGTCCCATCTCTATATAGTTTACATCAAAACCAGTCCAAGCTGTCCCTTGACAGAATTACCTGGAAGATATCTTTTAAAATACAGATATCTGGATACTGTCTTATATCTACAAACTTAGAATCTTTGACAGGACATGGCAGTGATGAGAATTTATGTTTTTAGTGTTTCAGTGAAGTTGAAGAATTGCCCATTTCTCGTCCTTATGCCACAGAATATTTTAGGCTCTGACCATCCCATGATTTCTATGGCCTCTTCAAGTACTTCCTTTAGAAGAAGTTTCTGGAAAGAAAGAAGATAAGTTGAGGCAGGACCACAAAGCAAGACAATAATTCCAAACCCTCTTCCTGCCCCCAGCCATTGCAATAAGTAGTTTAACCCTTTTAATGTGCATATATTAAATTTTAACCAGAATTATTTCAGAATAGAGCAAGAGTATCATGTAAACGAACCGTGTAGTAGTAAGTTGTGTACTTGTGGGCAAGTAGGTGGGCTGACAGTGTAGATTTTCTTTCCTATGATTCATTGCTTTCTTTTTCCTGTTCCCATGGGAAGCAACTGCGATCATTTCTGCGGGGAGCCAGAACTGGTGCTGTAGAGTTGCACCTGCAAGTGTCCTCTCTATGACAGCCTTTTCTATAAGAGGTGGCAGGCCCTAATCTATCTGCTGTGGAATGTTCATCACGTTTAGTACTGGTCAGTTGACTGTCATGCTTGATGTTCATCAATGTTCATAGCAAGCCTGGGGAAGAGGTGTGATGAGAAACAGAATAATCAGGGGAAACAGCTGAATTGGTAAATTTTGTAGATTATCAGACAAAGAGTTTCCCATAAGCCACAATTTTGGGTCATGCTCTCCTAAAAGAAAAGATTTGCAGACATGTTCTCAGTGTGTCTATATTTTTTAAATAATAATTTTAAATGCACAAATTAAGCCTCATGATATCACAAGTCCTGAACAGAGACAGACAGAGAGTCAAAAAGTGAGGTTAAAGAAATAAATAGAGGTGACAAAAATACAGCACCAGTTCAGTACTGAATATGAATGCAATGCTTAAAATAATTGATAGTTAAAATAGTTGAAATAATAAATTTTATGTTGCAGATGTATTTCATCATAATTTCAAAATTTTTGCAATATTAATATGAAAATAAAGATAAAATTCTATCAGTCCAGAATGACTGATGTGCCCTGCAGCCTTGTTGGAGAGATCAAGAAAACCTAAAGAAGAGGAAATGCTCACAAAATCATACTATTTTCCCCACTATTCAAGCCGGATCTCTTGTGAAAGAATTCTATCAGCAAATATCTGAGACTACAGGGAAAATGACATATTCCCAACTTTATGATCTCGAGAAAGTTACTGAACTCTTGGATGTTACATTTCCTAATTCCCTAAGGGAAGGCAAGTTTGGAAGAATATACATTGATTTACTGCAAATATATACTCAGACATCTTACATCAAACATTTTGTAATCCTCAGGAAACCTTTATGATATAGATAATGATTCCCATTTTATTAATGGGAAACTAGGATTTTAAAAACATGATGTAAATTTGTTTAAGGTCACACTGCAAGAAAATGACAGATATAGAATTTGTTTCCATGTCTCTTTCCCCAGGACAAATCATCCCCATTTGCTAGAGGCAAGAGGGATGCCATCACCTGAGGGGCTTTGTGCAGGTTAAGCAAAATAGATGTTACCAAACATGTTTATATGCTTTGAAAACTTTTGAATGGATGTTTTCTGTATAGCACTCTGTGTTAACAATGCCTCAGTGAGAATTTGAGGTTTCCCTTAGAGGACAAATGAGAAGCAACATTGAGGCAATGTCTCAATACAAAAGCAAATGTCCATTCTCAGATAGATAGACTTGGTGACTGATAGATAGGTGTTAGTTAGATTTCTTTCTCTATCATACTATTTATACATATATACACACACAAACACACATACATACACACACAAATTCGTGTGCACACCCCCCACACACCAAACAATCCTAAGCAATGGAGCCATGAAAATATGAAAGTCAAGGAATATTATGGGTAGCGGAGCAGTGTTCAAAATTTGATCTCCTCATTTTATACAATAGTGTAGTCTGCTTTATATCATACATTGCTCTGTGGGAATGAAGTAGAAAAGAGAGCCCTACACACATAGACAAGAGGCAGAAGATAGAAAATGTTGCTCACAGGAAAACATGCAGCCTCCTCACCCCTAGGAAAGAAGGTCCACACCAATAGGTATCCCACAGAAATGTCTAGGGCTCTTCTCTCAGTCAGCAACACAGACATGTCTCTGTGACTCTTTTCTCTGGTTGTACTGGGTGTTCTCTGGTCATTCCTGAGTAAAACTTTTGGGAACTAGCTGCTTTTTGACTTCCTCTCTCACTATTGACCTGTTCTTTATTCCACAATCTGCCAACAGTGAGACGGAAAATGTAAACTGGAACCATGGGGGAATACAATCTTCAGTGGATTTCTTATATATCTGCACATTTTACTAATACAGACACTCTGTAGTCTTCATTATCCTTTAAAGGATATAGTTATAGGGCAAGAAAAAAGTCTTAGAAAAGAGGCAAAATGTCTCTCACTCTACAGCAAAGGGTAGGCATATTTACTGGCCATGATACTTGATTTGAGTTCCCTAAAACTCCAGGTTGTTGTTTTTTCCCCCCTCCATATGTAGAACCTAATTTCCAACTGCAGTTTGGGCCATAAAGAACCAGTATCATGGCATACAGTAGCTGACACTTCTGTAAGTCATTACCTGTTTTTGTCTCCTACCCATGAATCTCATGTCTTCTGGCTGCATCAGTGAAGCTGTAGCAGGTTGGTTTTAACAGAAAGGTTAAAATCCCCCCTTGTTCTCTTTTAAACAACTATTGTTTTTGAAAAACAATTATTATTTGAAATGAATGATGTGATTCAGGATCATTAATGAAGCCGAATAGTAGACTGGCAAGCAAAGCATGAGCACTGTTCCCAGAAGGTTTAGGCAGCATCCCAGTGAATTAGTGGGAACGGGACAATGGGGAGGGACATGGAAGCAGGAACTTTGTCAAGAACTCAAATCGCTTCTGCTCCTTCAGCTAGTATATAAACATCACCATGTCTCTCATCTTAAATGACTCTTAACCAAGTGTCGCTCAATGATGAAGTCTGCCTATAATGGTCAGATGATGTACGCATGAATAAGTAAATTTCAAAAAGAGGTTGTGGCGAGAAAAGGTGAGTCAGTCACAACTACTTTTCTATCCATTATTCAGGTTTGGGGCCGTAAGGATGGAATATCTTGTCAGGGACAATTAGACTGCACTGAAAGGCAACTAAAGAGAAAAGTGGACTTTTACCATGTGATTATGTTTTGCGAAGTTCTAAAGTACTAAGCTGTTGCCATGCTTTAAAGAGAACGTACCTTAATCTTGTTTTTGTTTTTGCCAGTTCTGGGCCTTGGACTCAGGGCCTGAGCACTGTCCCTGGCTTCTTTTTGTTCAAGGCTAGCACTCTGCCACTTCAGCCACAGCGCCACTTCTGGCAGTTTTCTATATATGTGGTGCTGGGAATCGAACCCAGGGCTTCATGTATATGAGGCAAGCAATCTTGCCATGAGGCCATATTCCCAGCCCCGTACCTTAATCTTAACATAGAAGAACTTGAAGTGATTAAATATAACTGAAAACTTTTTCTAAGAGAAAGTTATTTCCTCCTGAGAATTTTTCTGAATGTCACAATAGCGAATTTTACATGATTATCTCTTATACTATTTTAGTTTTTAAATACTGAATAGTGTTCTTGAAAACTTTTGAAAGGAGATTTTTTTGAGTTCATGACATTTCCGTTTATTGTTCTTTGATTATGAACCTGGTATACTTTGAAGTTTCTGCTCTGCCACCCTTACCACACAAGTGATCTTACCATTCTCTCTGAGGTAAATGTCAACTGTACGATGTCCTTTTCAGTACACTGAGTTTTCTCGTAAGTAATAATCAGCCTCCTTAATTTGTGAATAATAATTTGTCCAATGATGACATTGAACTTGCCTATGAAAACCTTATCCACTAACTTTGTATTTTAAGACATTAAAGTCTGATTTAGTAGGGCCTCTAGTAGTTGTTTCTGGGATGGATCACATAGGAAGTGAATCAAATATATTTTTTTCACCATTCAGTGTACTGAAGGTACATGAAGTCTCTCAGAGCTATGGACAAGTAACAGGAATGGCTTCTAGTTCAGTTCTCAGAAAAGTCCTGATTTCTATCTGAAACTCCATGACCTTGAACATCACTTGTCCTCAGTCCAGTATGCATTTTCATATTCTGAATTGCACATTAAGATCTGCTTATATTATTCTAGGGAATCTCTAGCCTACTTCTCCTTTTTTTTTTTTTTTTTTTACAAATTCCTCCCACAAACTATTTCCCAAAACTTCTAAACACATAGTCCGGCAGTGGTTGTAACTATCCCATTCCTGGCACCCTTTTCCACGTGAGTTACATTTCTCATTACTGAGAAAACTTGTCAGACTCAAACATCACCAACAGTACTTGACAGAAACAACCTAAGGTGCAGGGAGATTCATTCAGCAACTCCTTTCGGAGGTTTCCATCCATAGTCACTTGGCCCATATACTTGAACAGAAAACCATGACAATGGGAGTGTATTGCAGAGGACGTGCTTTACTTCATGATGGACAGGAAAAAAAGGAAAGGACCAAGGATCCGAGATTACCTATGAAATCCAACCTTCATGGAGGTAATTCCTCCAACTACCACCCACTTCCTGCTTCTAGAACCTCTCCACGAATGGCAATATCTGAGACCAAGTATTGGATACATGAAACTATGGGATACACTTCATATTCAAACCATAACACACAAATAAATGCTTTTTTTTTAGATTAAAGAAACTGGATAGGAGATATGGTTCAATGAGAAATACTCTACCTAGAACTGCAACGTACCGGATCCAATCCCCAGCACTGAAAACAAAGAAGGAAGGAAAAGAAATGAAAAATAAATTGTTAGGAAATTATGTACTATGAAGTATTACATTAAGTGTATTTTATTGATATACCCCAGTACTGTCTTTTTTCCATTGAGTAAGGATTTTCCAGGCTAAAAAGAATTTCACAAAAAGGAAATTTCAACCATTTCAGGAATTGCTCCTTACTTTCTTCATCCCCTGTTGTATGAAAAGCAATTGTCATTTCAGTTAGAAATCAGATAGACGTTGCTTATTTGACCTGAGAACCTGGGAAATTTATGAAATTTGAAATAATTCATAATGTATAATGTGATTTAGGTTTTAAAGTTTAATGAGTGTTTTTGTAGCCATTCTATGTTTTGGGGTTTGTTTTTTATTTGTCAGTCATAGGCTTGGACTCTGGGCCTAGGTGCTGTCACTGAGCTCTTCAGCTCAAGGCTAGCGCTCTACTACTCGAGCCACAGTGTCACCTCTGGTTTTCTGGTGTTTAATTGGAGATAAGAGTCTCATGGACTTTCCTGCCCAGGGTGGCTTTGAACCTCCATCCTGAAATCTCAGCCTCCTGAGTAGCTAGGTGTGAGCCACCGGTGTCTGGCTTTCTAGCCATCCTTTAACTATGACTTTTGTTTTTTGTGTCAGTGGGATAGTTTTACTCATGTTGAATCTGGACGGAGACTGAAACACTGTTCTGGTTTGCATCTGTGAGAACTGATGTTTGAGAGAACATTGTGTTTGAAGGTGTGGTTCAAGAGGTAGAGCACTTGTCTAGCAAACGTAAGCCATGTGTCCAAACCCATCACTAACCTCTCCAAAAGTAACAATCATTTTGAATAAGAAATGTAGCCCCTTCTTAGGTAAGAAAACTATTCAAGGTATGCCTTGGTGTCTTTCCCAGGTGGCTAACAATACACTACTCAATTTGAAGATGATTTTTTTATATCCAAATGTGAACTCTCATGTGCCTTATCACCTAACACACAATAATAGTTGATGGGACATTCATACAACATTATGCAAAAGCTCCCTGATGCTAAATGTATTGTCTCATTTGAGTCATAAGTGAAACAGAATTACAAGCCCAAAAGTACCCAGCTTTATTTTTTCCCAAGTAATATAAGTAGTCTCAGAGATGGATTTTCGTTTTCTGTGGGAAGTTTCTTCTATTAACTGAGAATCTTTACACTTGCTTCAGGGACTTGAAATCAAATAAAAAATATCCTCAGTATTTTTTTCATTTGATTATACCAATCAGTCTGATGACCTGTGTTTTCCTCTCATCCTTTCTGTACTAACAAAGAGTCAAAGTTGGAAGTGTTTCTTAGAATCAGTTCCATGCAGCCCTCTCCAATCTACTGGTTTCCACTAAGCTTACAAGCCTAATCATGTCTTCTTTAACACAGCCAACATCATCACAACCAGGAGGTCTACACTCCTTTATAGGACAATTAAAGAAAGCAGTCAGTGCTGAGAAATCCCTTAAAAGAATAAAAACAGCCATGGGGTCATCTAAGTAAAGAACTCGAGGCACCAGGAATCTACAGGTGCAAACATTTTGTTCTCCATGAAGGCAGGTGGCTCTTCCTTTGTGCCTCACCAAGAAAGTAGCTGAAAGAAGCGAAGACGTCTGTCTCTCATTGATTACACTCAGATGTCAGATGCCAGTGAACATGTTAGGCCCATCACAAATTTATTAAGCTTTTCACTTATGTGTACTAAAGGAGAAAACGAAAACAGGATGTAGTGTTTAAAAAGTATGAACCAAGTGAATTATAGTTCATACAAGGTTTTATTTTCATTGAAAAATAATTACTGGCTCATAAGGGTTAAAAATAGCAATGCATTGATTATAATAGGAAAAAACATATTTGGTGAGTACTATGGGAAATATTATATCTATTATATATGATAGAGTTTAGTGTCATCAACTGATGATTTATTTTTATAGTTCTTATTTATAAAAATAAATATTTTTAATCTAATCATCCTCAGGTATCATGCAGTGTTTTATATGCTTTGAGCACTGCTATCCATTTCATCATGATGCTTTGGTAGTGTGGGAAGTAATGTTTTTTAATTTTTCAAGCATTCGAAACCTAATCTATATCCTTAAAAAATAGAAGAAAAAATCTTAAAGAAGTGACAGAAACTATTCCAATACAATAGTGTAGAATAATAAGTATTTAATGCTTTGTAGATCATTTGTTTGCAGCAATTAAACATCATTCATATATTGGATACTGTTCCAAGGAATGGAGTTAGTGTACTAAACAAAATAGATTCTCAGTGACCATGAAGGCAATGTGCAATATGTAAATGAAGAAACTTCTATGAGCTACTTATAAGAATATGAAGCTGATGAATGGAATGAATTACATCTAAGATATTCTCAAGTTCTTACATTTCTTTGTTGGTTTTTGTTTGTTTCTTGAATGATCTATCTATTGGTTAGTGTGGACAACTTCAGTCTCCAACTACTATTGTGCTGAAGTCAATCATTACTTTGGTGTCCGAAAGTATTTGTTTAATGAAATTGAGTATAACAAGACTTTTATTTCCTCTTGATGGATTGTTCCCTTTGTTGATATAAAATGACCTTCTTCTAATTGTGACTTGAAGTGTACTTACTTTATCAGATATGAGAATAGTTACTTCTGCCTGTCTTCAGCGCCCACTTGCTTTGGATTTTTTCTAACCTTTTACCTTAAGCCAATGTTTGTTGCTGCAAGTAGGATTCATTTCTTGTAGACAACCAATGGTTGTGTTTTGCTTTTTAATCCAACTCAAATATTCAATATTGATGTCATATTTTCTGTTATTTTGTTGTTTATAAATGCTTGCTTCTTTGCTATTCCTTCATTCTTAGTCTGCTTATCAGATGAAGTTTATTCCTGCCTATATTTTCCTCTTTTTATGTTTGTATTCTTCTTCTGTGTGTAGGATTTCTAGGCATCCTCTTTAGTGTTGATTTAGTAGTCATAAATTCCTTTAGCATTTGTTTATCAAGGTGAGTTTTTGTTTGTCTTTCAGTTATGAAGGAAAGTTTTTTTTTTCAAATTTTTATTATCAAACTGATGTACAGAGAGGTTTCAGTTTTATATGTTAGGCATTGGATACATTTCTTGTACTGTTTGTTACCTTGTCCCTCATACCCCCCCTCCCACCTCCCCTTTTCCCTCCTCCCCCCGGAGGTGTTCAGTTCACTTACACCAAACAGTTTTGCAAGTATTGCTTTTGTAGTTGTTTGTCTTTTTTTTACCCTGTGTCTCTCAAATTTGGTATTCCCTTTCAATTTCCTACTTCCAATACCAGTATACACGGTTTCCAATATACTCAGATAAGATTACAGAGACAGTGTAGGTACAACCACAGGAAGGTGATACAAGAACATCATCAATAATAGAAGCTACAGATACACATAGGACATTGAAAGTAGTTACAACTGTGATATAACAATTGTTTCCATAACATGGAGTTCATTTCACTTAGCATCATCTTATGTGATCATAAGGGTATAGCTATTGGGCCTTTTGATGCTCTGCTATGACTTGCCTAAACCTGTACTAATTATTCCCAATGAGGGAGACCATAGAGTCCATGTTTCTTTGGGTCTGGCTCACTTCATTAGTATAATTTTTTTCCAAGTCCTTCCATTTCCTTACAAATGGGACAATGTCATTCTTTCTGATAGAGGCATAACATTCCATTTTGTATATGTACCACATTTTCCTGATCCATTCGTCTACTGAGGGGCATCTGGGTTGGTTCCAGATTCTAGCTATGACAAATTGTGCTGCGATGAACATTGTTGTGCTGGTGGCATTACTGTTATTTTGTTTGTGGTCTTTTGGATAGATACCCAAAAGTAGGGCTGCTGGGTCATAGGAGAGTTCTATATTTAGCCTTCTGAGGAATCTCCATACTGCTTGCCAGAGTGGCTGAACCAGTTTACATTCCCACCAACAATGAAGTAGGGTTCCCTTTTGGCCACATCCCCTCCAACAATTGTTATTGTTAGTTTTCTTGATATATGACATTCTTACTGGGGTGAGATGGAATCTCACTGTTGTTTTGATTTGCATTTCTTTTATGGCCAGTGATGTAGAGCACTTTTTCATATGTCTCTTGGCCATTCGCATTTCCTCATCAGAGAAGTCTCTTTGTAAGTCTTTAGCCCACTTGATGAGGGGGCTATTGGTTCTTTGCGGTTTTTTTTTGGAAGAAGGTAATATTTTTAGTTCTGCATATATTTTAGAGATGAGGCCTTTGTCTGTTGAATGGCTGGTAAAGATCTTCTCCCAGTCTGTGGGCTTTCTGTTTATCTTGCGAGCTATGTGAAGGAAAGTTTTGCTAGGGATATTTCAATAGGTTGACAATTGTCTTTCAATGTGCAGCTTATATATTTCCATGTGCACCTTGCATTCAGTGTCTGTGTTGAGAAATCTGCTGTTACGATAATGGGGTTATTGCTTCTATTTTTCAGTTTTTGACATTCTTTCTTGGCTCTATTTTAGGTTTTAACTATAGCATGTCTAGAGATATCTCTTCTGTGCTCTTGCCTGTTGAGTGTTTCATACGCCTTCTCAACCTTGGTAACCTTCTCTTCCTCAAGATTTACGAATTTTTCTGCTTTTATTTTACCATATATTTGCTGTATATATGTCTTTAGTTTATAGCAGTCTTCTATCTATTCCCATTATTTCTAGGTTGTTGTTGTCATTGGTTGGTTTGTTTTTGTCGACTATGGGGCTTGTACTCTGGGCCTGGGCACTGTCCCTGAGCCTCTTTGTGCTCAGGGCTAAAGCTTTACCACTTGAGTCACAATGCCACTCCTGGCTTTTGAGTGATTAATTGGAGATAAGAGTCTCATGGGGGTTTTTCTGCCCCACCGGCTTTGAACCCAAATCCTCACACTTCAGCCTCCTGAGTAGCTGGGATTACAGGGGTGAGCCACTGGTGCCTGACTGATTTGGTCTTTTGATGATGTGTTTCACTTACATTGACCGCATTTTCTCTTTGACTTTCTCTGATTGATAGAGTTCTTTTGGATTATCTTATTATACTTATCAGATTATCCCTGATATTCTATTTTCAATTTGTTTTATTCTATTAGTAGGACTTTCAGCTGAGCTTTTGATTTGGAGTATTAACTTTTTCTTTGTTTCTTTTTTTTATGTTTAAGAAGTCATACAAAGGGTTGCCATTTAACAAAGCAGTTTGTAAATATGATGCATCTTGTTGGCATTTTTTTCAGCTCAGTCATCTGTTTATTTGTATCTTGACTTCAATCAAACGTTTATAACATCCCCTCTCTAATATCATTGATCTTTTCAGTATTTGCCTTTTGAAGAGATATATTTCCTTTTTAGCGCAATAATATTTCTATGTTGAAGGTTATACAAGTAAGTACATGTTTGGGTTGGAAGACTTACTCTTTAACCTTGATTTGGGTATTTGTCAGTATTTTAGTATAGCTGGGTTGTGATGAGGTTGTGATGAATTTTTGTTATTGTTGTTATTCTTGGAGGATGATTTAGCTCAGTAAATTATTAGGCCATTTTGTTCAAAGTACTGAGTCCTGACCCCTCGTCCTTTCTAGCAGAAATGCTAGAAAATGCTGTAGAGAAAAATCACTGAAGACGTTGACCTACCCTGAGATTACCCTTGTCTCCAGGTAATGTCAGTCACTACCATAGCTCTAGTATGCTGGGAAGAACACAGGAGCAAGTGAGAAGGTAGGAACTTAGAAAGTAAGGGTGGTAATCAAAGAGAGACAAGGGGGATACAGTTGGTGATAACTAAAGGGTGTATTTGTTACAAGAAAGCAGTGGCTGAGGTTAGCAGAAGAGGCTAATGAGAAAGTGGGGTCTGTTAGATAAGGACTACTTAGTCATGTGTTGAGGAAGAAAGGCAAAAAAGAATAAAAGAGGGATAAATAGATTCATAAACCAATGAGTCAACAAAAAATGAATTGGCAATGCTGTTACCTACTAACCATATAGATAACAAAGGATTGCTGATTGGGGAGTATCGGTAGAAGAATAGATAAACGGGAGTATTATTCAATTTGTAGAGAGAAAGAAAGCACCGAGGTAGAGGTGACTGGAGAGGGAAGGAGAAGATGTGTTTTGAGGTGAAATATTGAAAGGCGGAGTGACGCAGGGACAGGGACTTTAAAGAAAGGGGAGAAAGGAACTTCAAAGAGAGAGAGAACAAGAATACCCAAATTGAATACACAAAAATTAGTTATAGAAAGAGATAATATTTTTGAAAGTATAAGTTGGGTTTTTGTTTTTGTTTTTTAAGGAAAAAAAAAAAAAAGTTCTCTGCTCACTGTTGGGCGATCTGTTGATGGCCTTGCATCAGATGTCCAGCAGGTGGCAGTGTTCCACTCACTGTAATGGCAGTGACAGCCCTTGGCTGGTGTGCCAGTAGAGGAGGGGGTTAAAAGCCTAGTTCAATCTACTTTGGATTGCAGACTCTTCACTCCTCAACCTCACTCGCTTTCTACACACCCTCTCCCACCCTATGTCTTCCTCTTCCTTACCTTGTGCAGACTCACAGCCTGGCTGGACTCAAGTGAAGTTTTTGTCCCAGGCTGCCCCTGAGGTCTTCCTGTCTGCAATGATGTCCTCAATGGGACTGAGTGCCCTCAGCTTTGTCTTGTGAGGGAGGCGGCCATGTTGACAGCTCCTTCCCTGGGTGGTGCTCACTTTGTGATGAGCTTGATCTGAGTTTGCCTACAGAGCCTGGGATGTTGTCACCAAGCAGAATTTAGGAGCGAGGCTTCAGTTCTGAGACATCAGGTCAACAACCAGCGCATCTTTATTGCCAGGATTTTTATTTTCCCACATAAGAACAGAGTTGAAGAAAGTCACTTTGTTCATGTGTCCTTATGTTCTGCTCTTATTTTTCTGGCATAGATGTTTGAGAGAGCTTACTATAAAAATAAGGTTGTTCACCTTACAGATTGCCAGATTTCTTTTCAAATAATATTGAAAAAAATTGCACGCTTACTAGCAACTTTTGAGACTATTCTACCTATCTATCATACCAGCAACAGAGGTGATTACTCCTCTAAAGTTTCCCAACATGATATGCAGAAAGCAATGCCTGGTTGCTTTTACATCTTCCAGATTGCTTGAGACTTTAACCATATTTTATATGTTTATTGACAACTTGTGAATTTCTGTCTCAATCTTTTGCTCTTTAAAAAACATTGGTTACTATCTGTCACCTTTTAGTGAATAGAGAAAACTCTTGTGTATACTGAGGAAGTCAAACTTTATCAGCTTATGTGCCCCATTCTTTTCTAATGTAATTATTTGTTTATTCACTTTAATTTTTTCATACAGACAGCATATAATTAAATATGCTGCTGTCATAGCATCTGGTTCCCGTTTAGTTATACAGAGTTTGCCAAACTTAAAAATGGATCTTGAAATTTAGGTTGCTTTAGACTGGTTTTATTTGAAAACATAAGACTTTGTAATAATGTATAGAGGCCTGATTTATACTTTCAAATGAATAGCCAGTTGTCCAGCAGTATTTAGTACCTGAACTTTCCATCCTTCCAAAATCAATATCAATATGAATTCCCCCTAAATTCAAACCTCCATACAAGCGCGCGCGCACACACACACACACACACACACACACACACACACACACACACACACCTTATATTCAAAGTTTTAATTACCATAGCAAGGACAATACTACTTACAGTGTTTCAAATGACCCTCAAGTTATTTCATCTTGTCCTTCTTTAACATACTATTAATTTTGAAGCAGGGGGTGAGGTCGTGAAACATATTATGCCAAGGATTTCAGTGAGAGTGTCTCAAACAGGCTTCTTCACACAAGACTATTTTATTTTTCTTTTAATTTACACTAAAAACTTCAAGTTTCCTTACTGTGTTCTTCCAATCAAATAGCTTAATACATACATAATCATATGTAGATAATTCATGACTCATGTGTTACATATTCTTTAATATATACCATTCCATTTTAAAGAGAAACAATGTCTTTTTCCTTAGAGTATAGCATTAAAGATGCATTTAAACCGAATTTGATAGTGACTTGCCATTTTAGCAGTAATTCCTCATTGCTTATAACAAAAATCCAACTATGTAAGTTACAATCAAATCTGAGAAAAATACTATGAATAATCACAATAAATAAACTAACAATAACAGATGATAGGAAACTGCAGAGAAGACATTGCTTGAAAATACTAAACTATTATTCTTGGAACTACCAGTCTCTCTGTATACTGGGAATGACATTGTAATGCTACCTAATGATCCCACACTTTTTATGCAGACCTGACAAAACTCTTGTTGGTTCCAACTTTAATTCACCTACAAGGTCATTATAATTTGGGTAGCAGGAAGATTGTTAGATTCTGAGACACCTTATATTTAATTTAAGGTACAGTATTTAAATTGATCATAATGAGGTATGACAACCATATTGACTAATCTACAAAGAAGAATATGTCATTGCAATTGTAATGGGACAAGCTACTCAATTAATTACTAGCAAATTGGACAGACACTTTTTGGAAGTCTTCCAAGAGAGAAAGAGATTCAGACACTTTGCTTCCAAAGCAAAGCAGACCAACTTTCTTAATACCCTTGGCTAGACAAAATAATGGCAATATTTGTTTCATTCTTTATTTTATGTGATAGAACCTAACCCACCCCAGAGGCAAAGTTGCAAGATAGGAAAACTAGTATGACAAAATTATCTATATAGTAGTCTGTGAGAATTGCCATGATTTTGTGGGAAGTTGTTCTTGTCAATAATAATAGAAATACTGCAACCTTGTAATTGACGAAACCTTTTCCTTTATAACTCCTCTGATCCTTAGAAGAATCCCTAAGATGTAACCTCCTCTATTGTGTAGCAATGAAATTCAAGTTCACAAATGTCAATCTACTCCTAGTAGAGTTAGCTTACCATGTGCACTAATGGAAAGTTGTGCATCACCAGTGGCACAGCAAGAGAATACAGAGCTGAACTCTCACACACTGAGTACCTTCCTTGTCTATGCACCAAATTAACCCATAGAAAATGTGTCCTTGAAAAGAAAAAACTGCCAAACTTTGTCTACATTTCTTTCTTTCTTTCAATGTTTGTCCCTGAGTTAGGAGAACATAGAGTCAATGGATTTCACTATAAAAGACCTTTGGAAATACCAAAATATTCCACACATACTGCCCATCCATTGGCTGGTAGGAGGCTGGTGAAGGATATGGAAATTACCTGCTCACTCGACCTCGATGCTGAACTTATTCACACTTGGGAAGGGAATCGCTTTCAAAGTCGTTTGAAAAATTAAGCGATCTAAGGGAAGTTTCCCATTGTTTCCTTCTTGCTTCTTTCTGCAGCAGCTTCCATTCTGATTCCTTAACCACATACTCAAGTATCATGCAAATAAAGGAAACATAGCCAAACAAACTCTAGGGCAAGTCTGTTTCCAAAGTCTATTACTGCACGTGGTTTATTTACCTCTGTTTTACACAATCATGTGTCAAAACCCTGAGTCTCAATGAAAACAAGTGATAGATTGATTTTGTTAGCCGGAGTCTAGAAGAGGAGTTGAGATGTCAGTAGAAAAGTGCCTCTCTCCATCACCAGGGAAAGTTAATCAGGGAAAAATGTCAGCAAGTAGCACATCCATTCATCTCCGGCTGCCCAGGGAGGGGGCTGTTGTGACGTGTAACTAATTGCGTTGTTGTGACTCATCTCAGTCTGTAATAACATGTTCCGCCATGACATGGTGGATGGAGGAGATGGATGCAACACAGGAAGGGAGAGTGCTACTTGGCAGGATTGTCTGCAAAGCCTCTTCTTGCAGCGACTGTGTGAGAACAGAGCTGCTGCGACTGCACAGCTGTCCGTCTGTCAGATGCCACCATCTGCATCTGGGAGTTCTCTGCAATTGCCACCCATAGCCAACACGGGCCACTTCCCACCCAGATGTTGTGACAGCCACTCGCTTTTCAGAACTGACCTCTGTCAAAACACACCACAGGTCCCCTGGAGACAGAATCCAGAAGAGTAAGCAAAGGGAAAAGCAAAGTAGGCGGAAGGGTCCTTGCACTGAGTCACCATTTCAATGAAAAGGTTCATTCGGATCTTCCACACATGTTTAGTATCCAGAAGTGACCTTCCCAGCAGCTTCTCTACAGAAGAGATGGACTATGACTTCTTTCTACCAGTAAAATTTGGAATATTATACAACATGATTTTTCTAGTCAGCGATGCACTTAGGAGTAACTGGCAGAATAGAAAGAACAAACAGATAAACAGACATTGCCTGAAGGCCAGCCTGATGTGGACAGGAACTCTGTGATCTCTACAAACAATGACCTCCAGCAGAGAAGCTCAATTTCCCAGTCTTTTTCTACTTTAAAATTACATGACTTCACAAAAATATCATTTTTTCCTATTTCTTTTTATATTCCTTCCCAAACTGGAAACTCTTAAACCCTTAAGACACGAGCAGGGTATTAATTTTTAAAACACTTTTTTAAGGTTTAAATTTTAAAACCTGACTCAGGGAGCATTTTAAAGTTTAAAAAGCAAATGATTTAAACTTTAAAAGTATGTAACATCACAGAAAAGACCCATCAAATGTATTTGAGAAGAAGACAGTGAAGGGTGTCTCCCACGAAACTGACACGGTCAGATTACTGGCAGGGAAAACCAGAATTTGCTCAGAATTTCCTGTGTGCAAACACAAATGTGGAAATAATGGAATTCTATACTTTCCTTGTCGTTTTATTTTCAAAGAAATTGCACAATTTCTTTCTGGAGCAATAGTCATTTCCTGGAAATAAATAAACTTGATGACTGCTTAGAGGATAACTGGAAGGTTTTTCAAAGTAAACTTCTTATTAGAGAAATATAATTTAAGAGAAAAGTCATTCTGTATAAGCTATTTGCACCCCAATCCTTCAAAACAAGATTAAGAACATTCAAACATCTGACCTGAGCTATGCTTTCTCTTCTCAATGATAAACACTTTTTCTTTTAATCAGTGTTTCTAATTTTATTTTTCAGAATGACAAAACCCCGGGGAGATCGGCAAGTCGATCGAGTAACATTTCAAAAGTAGGTGACAAACATTCCTGTTCTCAGTTATTGATTCCTATGTTTCATGAGCTCAGTAAACATTTGCAATTTTTGACCTGGAATTGTGATCTGTGAACAGCATACAAACTTGTTGACAATGTGCACTATTCCATATCTTACTGTGCAAAAATACATGATTGGATATCACAAAATGAGGCCGTATTTCTCCTCTTCATTGCTGAATAGAGGATTTGCTACTTACAGAGTTGTAATGCAAAATATGGTATTTTTTTTTCACTTTAAATGCCAAAATGCCACAACTCTAAGTTAAATCTTGGTCAATAATCATGGCATATGCCCAGGAATCTAATTTTTTTTAAGAGTTCGGACTCAGTCCTATTAGAATTTATTTACCTCATGGAAGTAAGTTTAGGAATCAATTTAGTAAATATGCTATTAATTTGGTCATATTTAGGTTATAGAGTCATCACATCTAAAAACAAAATTCTCCTGAGACTATCTTTAGGCTCCAGAGTATTGAAAAGATTCTGGATTCAGAGAAAATCTAGAATTTATCTTGTCTAGAAAACAAAACTGAGGAACTATAAACCAAGGCAGCATGGGCTGTGTAGGTGCTGTGCTTGAGAACTTAAAGTCATTTAGGGCTATTTGTTAACAGGGGAAATTTTGATTTCTAAGAACATAATTAGAATCAAGATGAAGTCACTGTGCATAGAGCTTCCTGTTCAAGACCACTCACTATCTAGCATTCTTCCACATCCCTGACCTTCATTTTGCAGTAGTAATTCTAGACCATTTTCCTTATAAAGAACCTCGAAAACAGTGATACATTCTAGGCCTTGCAGAAACCACGTCAACTGTGAATTGAGACTTGTTGCCCAGTGTTTTCAAGGGCTTACTTACTCGTCACGCATTGCAAAATAAGAGTTGGAAGAATATCAGTATTTCCTTATATTGCATTTCCAAGTCACTTCTCACAGAACAGTGTCAAACAAATGCCCGTGCACATGCTTATATTAGGGTGGTTATAAGAGCAGAACGCAGAGTTTGGGAAACCTATGAAGGTTTTAAGATGGTTGGTACACCATAAACAAGCCTGCCTGTTCTCCATGAGGAGACTGTCTATGTCTTGCAATGCGTTGTCTATGTAAGTATCATTTGAAAGACAAACTCAAACAAAAGCAGGCAATGTTTTTGCTCATATGACCTAGGAATGCAAGGGACCCATAGATAATTGTACAACACGACTGTTGCTATGTGTTGAATCGTAAATGCCCCCTAAGGTCTCAAGGGTTGCTGGCTTGGATCCCAAAGAGGTGCAATTCAGAGAGAGCAGGTTCCTTAAGAGGTGGGGCCTGGTGGAAACCACAACCTTTGAGGGGAATTGTGGGAACTTCCCTCCTGGTCCTAGCTCTCTTTCACTTTTTGTCCCACCGCCCTCTTCTTGAGCCTGAAAGTACTGGACTCATAATGTTAGCATGGACTTAGAACTTCCAAAAATGAAAAACAACAGTCCCTTTTGCTGTAGATGTGGATGATCTTCTATATTTGCTGTAGTCATGGCAAGCTAATGAATATGTTGAATGTTTCCAATTTCATTCAGATACAGGGTTCCTCAGAGGGATTTGAATGCCAGTAGGGCTTGTGGGTTGAAAACAAACTGGAGTGAGAGGCTGAGTTCAAGTGTCTGCAATGTTACTTCCTATCTGTGTGATGCTGGGATAGTCACTTAGCCTCTGTAAGACAGGGTTCCCTCCTCTGTGATGGAAGATAATAATGTGCATCACCAGGAGATTTTCTTCAGCCTGTGCAAAGTAATACAATGCCTTTCGAATGCCTGCCAGCCTAGTCTCACAGCAAAGAGCTTCACCCACATTTGGTTTTTGTTTTTTTGTTTTTTTTTGGCCAGTCCTGGGCCTTGGACTCAGGGCCTGAGCACTGTCCCTGGCTTCCTTTTGCTCAAGGCTAGCACTCTGCCACTTGAGCCACAGTGCCACTTCTGGCCGTTTTCTGTATATGTGGTGCTGGGGAATCAAACCCAGGGCCTCATGTATACGAGGCAAGCTCTCTTGCCACTAGGCCATATCCCCAGCCCCTTCACCCACATTTGGAAGCACTGTAGTGATATCTTTCTGATCTTGAAGGTGTATGTTGAATAAATAACAACTTGGATACTTGTAAATAATACTAGCAATTCTTTTGTCACATCAAATACCATGATCTAAGAGTGAAACTCTATCTTCTTTCTAAATTGCTGAGTTTGACACAATGTAGCTTGTTTTCAATGGGTAGATTTATTTATTTATTTAGAAAATGAATCACAAGTATAGTTTCCCTTCTGTGAGCTCCTTTTTCATATTCCACTGTATACTCTAGTTTACCTAAATATGCATTTGTGAAAAATAGTGAATTCGCATAGGTCTGTGTTAGTATTACTCATAATGAATGCCTTCTGTATCTTTTTTCTACTTTGTGCTATCATCGTTACCAGTTAATTTCAGAAAGTCCTGTGAACTCTATCCAGAATAGGAATGGCAAAGGCTTCTCCATAAACTTAGGTCTGTTCACCTGTGTAGTCCTTGCAGCTCCCTACTGAAACATCAAACTTTCCAATAGTTAATTCTTGTTTGATCTTGTTCAATACCACAGTAGAGCAATGGGCGGGAGGGGGAGAGGGGAATCTCTGTTACTTCCTCCAAAATCTCATACTGAGAAAGTTGAGATAGATTAGATAGATGTGTGTATGTACACACATGGGATATATAATATACACATGTTGCATACGTGTAAGCACACATATACATACAATGAGGAAAACCACAGCAGCATATCCACAGAACAAAGGACATAACAAGTCTGAGACCCCCCTCCCTTCAGAAGGATATGTTGGCAAGTTTGTTGGCATCAAAGAAGTTTGATTTCAAGAGCAGAGCACCTCCCTACCTAATAAAAATGGTTCGTCATGCCTTTTCTCTTTGCTGATTTTTCTTTGTATATTTTTACTTTGATAAATCATAGCCAGTGTATAAATAGAGTCATATACCAGAATAATTTCACTTTAGTCATGCAAGTATTCAGTGTCTTGACAACAGAGATGGATATAAAACCTAACAAAATCCTTGAGGACTGCTACTACTTTTGTGAATACACACAAAACTGAACATGACCAAATTTGCCATTTAAGAGTATATATTACAAACATGGTCCTTGTGTTGTAATTAGGAAACATTTCAAGTATTAAATAATAAATGTTAAAATTTTGAAGAACACCAAAATTATGTCCCTAGTGTCCCTAGTGATTGTCTCTGTATATTTGTACCATGTATTATCCAATGGCAATGCACTTCCATTTTTCTAACTATTTCAGCATTTGTATATTATTTTATGTTTCTAGTTCATTTTAGTCAATATGAGGTAAACCATATGCCTTTTTATTTTGGGGGAATTAGGCATAATTTGGATATTTTAAAGTGGATCCAGAGAAATCATGCACATTTGAAACAATATTTGGGATATTGTTTAACTCTGTTAGGTTTAAAGAGAGCAGCACTCATTAATCATTAATCCTTTGCTTGTTTTCTTTTTTTAAAAAAATGGCATAGATGTTATTAGTTCTTGTTGCTACTTTAATGGCTCACAAAAATTCTGTAAGATAAAAAAATTAGATTAAAAGATTTTTCCTTTCTTTGATCTCTTTTAGATAAGAGGCATTTCTATCCAACTTGCAGCATTATTTTATTCACAAGAAGAAAGAACTCTCCAAAGCAGATTATCCCAAAGAAACAAAGCCTTATAATTCACCAGAATTTTCTTTTAAATACACTATTGTCTTTTTGGCACATTAGAGCAGTTCACAATATCTAATCTATTTATGAAAAGAAATTCAAAAGCCACTGCCTTCACAGAATGATATTTCAGCTTTTCTCCTTAATTTCCTAGCATGTTCCTCAGACATCCTTGACTTTGCAAAGATTTGTCTAAACTAAATCATTTCTGCATAGAAAGATGTTAGACAAAGTGAAGACATTACCTACTTTATCAAGTAGTATTCCTCTCTCTCCTATGTGAATGCATTAGCTCATTCTTCAATAAATGAGGGTGCATGATATAGTCAATACAATTAATTCAACAATACAAAGCATCATAACATTTTAAGTAGATGTTTTGCTTTGGTTAAATATATCCTTTACTTCTAGAAATCTTCAGCTCTCCATAGTCTGCCACATTTGCCTTTAAGACTCCAAATTATTTTTCAGCAAAGAGTCAAGGTGAAAACATTCCCATTATGTAAAGTGTGCCGGGAATTCTGTCAGCTGAACCTGAGCCAAACATTTGCATCTCTGCACAGGTGTTTAATGTTCTGATTTATTGAGAGATCCATCTTGGTTGGCTAATACTGGGGACCAATAAATCAGCCATACCCTCAGACAATATTCCTTCAGAGGGTAAGTTTGATAGGCAGGTTGTAAAATTAGGAACTAGCTGGAAATGAAGTGAACTAATTTGAGGATTTAACTAGGACCTCAATCAAGATCCAGCCTGAAAACAAAATAGAATGAGTAAAGGCTATAGGGGAAAATAACCAGAGCTAAGAACTCCTTGTGTTCTCAAGCTTTCAGACATTCACTCCTGGGCTGTTCTCATCTAACCTCATGATTTTACAGATAATCAGCAGGTCCCGAGCTCAGACTGGTCTCATCCAATCTTGGCCATGAACTCCAGACACAAGTAGCCAACTCAGAACTTCTTTATTAAATGTGCAATAGGAAGGTGTTTTAGGTGAGACTGTCTAGAGAAGATGAGACGTTTGCACAGTGGCAATGATTAGGAACAGGAATACTTTTTAGAAGAAGCCCAAGTAGACAGAATCAATGAGAAGTGCCTTGACCCTTCACACGGGGACTCCAACTTGTATTGCCTCCCCCACCCGTAGGCCAGGGAGGAAGGCTTTTATTCTCCAGCGCCTGGCGTTCATTGGCTCAGGGTGGTTCGGCGAGAAGAAGACTCCTGGACACTTTAACTCAGCTTGCATTCAGATGAACTGTCCAAAAGCCAGGGGAACCTTCAGAGTATCGGTCCTTTCTGCCCATTAGATTTGATTATACATGATCATTTCATTAATATAACTCAGATGCTTGACATTTGCCAGTTGGTAGAGGTCACCCCCAAATTATAGTGTGACATGTGCCGGGCAGGGAGGGGCAGGACCAAGTAATATACACTGATGTGCATGTCAGGTGCATGAACACTGCATTTGGACTTGGTCACCGTTGTGTGTTGAAAATAACACATGACAGAGCAACAGCCTAATGCTCATGCCAGCCAGAGTGCTGATTTGTTCTAGCAGAGGCAACACACAGCTCAGTAGAGCTCTGGCCTGGTTATAATCACAGGGGTCTGCTATCTATTGCCTGAGCCACCAAGATTCCGCTGGAAACAGACAGACATTAAATACTGACATGCTAAAGCAGTTATTTTCATATCTTTGTAAGTTTACTTTTCACACAATGGCCAAAATAATCCTTCTTAAAATAAGTTAGTAGCGTGTTCTACTACTGCTACTGTTCAAAACCTCCAATTTTTTTTTATGTCATAAATCCTAACAGTGGCCAGCAAGACACAATCAAGCCTAGAACCCTTCCTCCAACTGTATTCTCATCACTCTTCTATTCCATCATTCAACGCCAGGCTTCTTGCTGGTCCCCAAATTTGGGTTTTGTCCTCTAGGCTACTGCTTCCCTAACGATTATTGGCCGGACATCAGTGTGATTGGCAATCCTTGTTCTGCCCGAATATCACATTATCGATGAGAACCTGTCTCTTATTCTGTATGTACATATGTGTATACGTATATGTGTATGTATATGAGTGAATGTATGAATTTTTATTAATTGATTTATTTATACAGAGAGTATCTGTAGATAATCCAGGCTGGTCTCAAACTCAAGATTCTCATACCTCAGCCTCCCAAGTGCTCGGATTACAGGCAAGAATTACCATGCTCAACCTCCTTATTTTTGGTCTTTTAAGAAAATTTTGCAGGCATCATCTCAAACCCAAAGATACTTCACAGCAAGAAGATATGGCATTGGTTGTGAGATGAGGATATTCACATGCTCCATCAGCAAGAGTTTCCTGGCTTCACACAAACATTCCCCAGCCTTTTCAATATGCATCAGTCTTTAAAAAGTCAGCCATGGAGATGGCATAAATCTCATAAGATACAATATATTCATATAGCAACATCCATAAAATGGGATTGGTCCCTTGTGGGTACAGAGTTAGGTCCAAACACTAAAGGGGAAAGTCAAATGAGCCTCATCAGCATGTTTTGGGGTGCCCCAGGGAATCTGTGCCCCCCATAGCTGTCACTGAGAGCTCTGTGGATTTGTGAGTTTGGATCCAAGGCGGGGACCCCCCTCCCCCTCCGTGGAGCACAGAGGGTCCTTGTAAACCTCAACTCCCATCTGGCCATTTTCATCTCTTCGTAATAGTAGCCCAGTAAGTAAAGAAATCTGTCCGCAGTAAGGCTAGTTATGATTAACCTGGGTGATTCTGTCTGAGGCTTTGTCTTGTATTGTGGCAAATGATAGGTGTATCAGGTGTGACATCCATTCTCTCTTGTCCTTCTGTATCATAGTCCTTAAATTATGTGATCCTTTTTTAAAGAAACATTGGAACCATTTCCAGTTTGTTCAACCTCATGATAATTGGAAAAATTGGAAGTTCTGTCTTATGGATTTTCTGTGAACATTTGGGTTGACCGTGAAAGGAATTCACCTCTAAAATAAGAAAGTAACTTTGCACATTTTAAGGCCTCTTTTAGCCTCACTTTTAAGTAAATTACTAAGGCACTGAATATAAGGCCAACAAAAAAAAGGTGGGATCAATAACATCTTATTTCCTCTGACATCCTAGTGGTTGGATTCAGTCTCCTTTCAATGTTTCATCCATGTATGGCATTACCCCTCTTGCCTCCCAGGGCAGTCCCAAGCCAAAATAGCATTAGTTGGAAACAGAGTCCGTTGCTCAGTAGCTCTGTATTTGTGAAGCTGAAATTCAGAACCGCAGCTGCAGGCTGGCTTGGGACTCAAGCACAATCGGCACAGATTACTGTTGGCATTGAGTGTTAATGTTATCCATCTTCTCAGCCGAAGAACGCTATTGCCAGAGCTCTTGACAGAAAGCCCAACCAAACACAGGCTCCTAAAGAATTCAGAAAAGAGATCATGCCAGTTTGGGTTGTTGCCATAGATAAAGTGTCCACTTTCATTTGACTTTAAGCTATTTCACATGTGCTGTCCTATTTAAATTTTTTCCTCTGTTCACTATAAGATATATTAGAGCCTTGTGAGATGAATATATAATAGTATGTTTGTGTTTTACTTTAATGTCCCCTATATTGTGAGTAATTGTTGCCTGTCCCACAGATTTTAGATGTCTTTCTCCAAGACTTGGCCCTTTAGGTTAAGATGAAGAAGATTTGCATTAGGAGATAGATGGAGAATGGTGGAACTGGTAACAGTGAAGATGATGCATTGTACTCATAAACTGATATTTTGATTAAAAATCCTTTTGTACAACTACTCATAATAGTAATGAAAAAATAATACTAAATTTTTAAAAAGAGATAGTGGCTGACAGGTGTAATCCAGGCAGCTAAGATCTGGGGATCGTGGTTTAAAGCCAATCTAGGCAAGAAAATCCATGAGACTCTTGCACCCAGGACCTGAGTTCAAGCCCCTGGCATTGGCACAACAAATACTTTTCTTAAAAAATAGGTAGAAAAATATCCTAATACAGGTAAATTTTCAGTTGCAAATAGTTGGGTTTTGATTCTGGAAGTTCACAGTCCAGTACAGTAGCCTTTAACAGATGGATATTTAAATTTAAATTACTTGTCATCGTAACATTTTAAAGGCCTTTTCAATTGCAATGAGCTAAGTGATCTGATCATGAGGGGGCTCATGGGAATCAATGACATCACTCTATTTGTTAGGACAGTGGTAGTGGAGTAATGTTGGACCAGTATTTGATTTCCATTAAAACTCTGAAAGCAAATGACTAACATGCAAATTCATGGTGCCAAGGATGGAAATTGGCCCTCAGCATAGAACATCTCAATCTCATCATCTGATGCAAAGAACCAAAAAGCAACTTTGCTGAGTTTCTCTTCCAATAGAAGGGATTTATTTTAAACAAGATTTATTTCATTCAATTTACTGATAATGTGTGCAGACATTCCTATGTTTCAGTGTCATAATCTCTAATTAAATGGGGATATAAAGTTAAAATCTCTTCATAAACAACTTTTCTGAGATTTGAGGAGGTAGAGATAGGAGACAATCTTCAAAAAAAAAGGAATGAATTGTGTTTCTTGGCACTGTCTCTGAGTTTCTTCCACTGAAATCTCAAGACACAAGAGAAATGGTCCTGGAGACAAGCTGATGTTGTTTTTAAACATCTTTGAAGTCAGAGCCACAGAAACTGTCTCTAAATTAATGGCATCTACCTTGATAATTTAGTAGTTGCATCTTTGTATGTGTATTTACCTATGATTTTATTCTAGGAAAAAATATTCTACATATTTCTCAACTCATGACAGGTTTCACTTAGTTTTTCCTACCTGTAGCAATGTATCTGCCAATAACTTGGACATACTTTAGTTCAAATATTTCAAAACTTAAAAAAGCATTGTTTATTACAGCTGGATGAGTTTTTATTGTCTTTAATCACTTCCCTCTTATACAAAAGGTAATATATTTCATGAGATCACACCATCACATCTTGGTGCCTCTTTCTTTTCCTTTCATTTCTTAGTTTATTACATATTAATTATTCATTTTAATTTTTATACCATTTTTTCTTCCCCCTTTCCATATTAACCTCAGTCTTGTTTCAGTTTCTCTTGGTACATTTAACTTAGTTACTTTCTGTCCTTTAGTTTTGCTTACCTGTTTATGTCCCTCATAATCTCCTATTTTTGAGCTCTTCCCATGGAGGAGAATGTTGGCAGCTGTGTTGTTAATGTAATTAACGTGCATAGTCAATTTGGATTGACTAGGCCAAACAAATCCATTTTGAGGCATTGGAAAGTTTATCCAATTTGGCTGTCTTTGTTGATCAGATTAACTGGATAATTGTCAAATCTCCATCTCACTAATTACTGCAGAGACACATTATCTATTCCCTCATTTAATTCTCGTTTCATTAAAATTTACTACCAAAATTGTATGAAGAAATGATGACATATAAACAATGACTTGAACTGAAATTCAATAACCTTATGCATTGTTTCCCATCTTGTCTTTCTACTAAAGCAAAGAAAGGGGGAAATTATTAAAATATGTTATTCTACTAGGTGCTAGAGGCTCATGTCTATAATCTTAGTTAATAAGGAAACTGAGATCTGAGGATCAAAGTTCAAAGCCAGCACCCAGACAGGAAAGTTCAAGAGACATTTATTTCCCATTAACTACCTAAAAAGCCAGAAGTGGAGCTCAAGTGATAGAATGCTAACCTTGAGCAAAAAAAAAAAATTGCTTAGGGCCTGAGTTCAAGCCCCATGACTGCCACAAAGAAATAAAAAAATACATTATTTTTGCTGTCAACAGGACCAAGATAAACTAGGAATTCAATATCTTCTCCACCTAAAACCTATAAAGACAGCACTTCTCTGAAAACAACTAAGCTCTCACGTTCAATGGCTTTATTTCTTTGGAACAATAGTAGTATAATTAATATCTCATCACAAGTCTTCAATCTATCAAAGGATTTTTTAAACTGATAGAACCATAATTAAGTGATTATTCAGGAAAGGTCTTTTCTATATGTCTTGACTAGGAGAAAATAATATGGCTTCTGAGAACTCATGTTGATATTAAACCTAGATAGGTAACCCAGTGATTATATTGAGGTTTTTCTTGATTTCCATACTCATGTTATTTCCACTAGTCCAAGATGATTTTGTTCAAAGTAATAAATAAAAATTCATTTTGTGATGTCCTATCTAAAAATACTGGGCAAAAACATATGTACTGAAAAAACTAATGAAAACCTTGAAGATCACTAATTCATGAATTATCAGGGAAATTTTATAACTTGGACAAATTTCCATTAGAAAGGTTTGATTTTTAAAAATCCTCTTCTAAGAACAAGAAAAGATGACTAAGAGTATAATTTAAAAATCATTATAATTATTGAGCAGCTTCAAATGCTTCATTTGACTATTGTATTTCTTAGGCTCGCATTGTGAATTATAGTAACATGCTAATTTAATATATAGGTACGCGTCATATTGAAGACCATTTTTTTAAATGGAAGTTGACTCTTCTTTTACTATTTTCCTGAATGGAAAAATTCAATATGTTGAATATTAATGCCTCATATTCTAAACTATTTAGGAATAGAGTGTTTTATATGTAACATTTTTACAAGCATCATAGAAATAAGATGGGCTTATCAGTGGGTAGGAAAATGGGTGAATGGAATAAAATAAAAGTGGAAAAAATTAGAAATTTACATATAGATAACCTGATGTTTATTACATACTTCTTTTAATTTTTATTTGAAATTTTCATAAAATATTAGAGGAATAAATACTGGAATGTAATGGGAGACATATATAGAAAAGATTTGAGAATCTGGCAGCAAAGGATACATTCAGAGGTGAATCAAAATGAGTTCTTGAGAACTTGAGCAAATTGTGACTATGATAGGTATTTGAAATTAAGCACTGAGACATACTGATTTGAGTTAGAAGTGTGGGAGGTGTAAAGAGAGAGAGAGAGAGAAGTAGAAATAGTATGGAGAGATTTCTAGCATGGGGGAAAGAGTCACTGGTGACGTTCTCATTGAGAACTGAGACCCCAGCTGTGACAGAGACGGATGTTGGCTCTCATTTGAAGCTCTTCAGTGCAAGTGTTTGATAGAGTCCAGTTTGGTGTTTTGGAGGCTGTCCAAACTGGAATTCTCTTTGGCAGGGGCAACATTCTTTCCACTTAGCATCTCACAATCCTTGTAGGACTTCTTTAATGGGCTCCATTATTACATGCTCCATGCCCCGTGCTTTTCCTCAAAGCCATACTGATGCTCCTCTATCAAGAGGGGACCATATCTTTTTCCCCCTTAGAAAGTTGCTCACCAACGGAAAGCAGAATTAATGCTTCTATTCGGCTTTGAGACTAGGTCATGGAGGGTGATGTAGCTTCCTTCTCTCCTGACCCCTACATGGAGAGCTTTGAGGTGCCATGCTGGTTTGAAGAAGAGGAGGGAGAGGGAGATAGAGGGAAAGGGAGAAGGGAGGGAAAGAGAAAGAAACGGGGAGAGGGAGGGAAGAGGAAAAAGAGGAAGAGGGAGAGACCAGAGGAGCCACAACAGCTGTGCAGGCTCCCAGCTATTTGCATCTTCCCAACCCAGCTGGCAGACAGGAGACAGAGTGAACCTCCACATAATTCCTGCCCGGAGCCTTCAATCCTCTTTAGCTGACAGCAAATGGAGACAAAACTTACTTTTGCTGAGCCCTATCCAGATTGCAGATTTATGAACAAAATAAATGTGCTCATTTTAAGCCACTAAGTTTTGGGATAATTTGTTACTTTGCCACTGTAAATGGAGCACAAAAGCATACAGGCATTTTTCAATAAAGTTACTTTGCCCCAGCAGGAATGCCTGATATATTTTAATCCCACAGAAAGATGAACTTTAACTCCTTATCAGTGGGAATACATCTTATTTCAACTATTTTTCCCCTTTTTCATATGCATTCGTGCTTAGATTTGGTTAGCCTCATCTTTAAATTTTTAAGGATGGGACACAGACAATAATCAGTAGAGTTTCCAAAATCTACATGGTGAACATCCAGCTCAGGCATAGCCATCATGTATTTTTGTGTAAAACAGGGAAAGACACCACTCATTTAAGATCTTTGAATTCCATCAATCATTAAATCGGCATACTATACTGATCGATTGCCACAAATATTTTATTGTCCCTTGATTGACAAATTACATCCCTGCACTCAACTATAATAGCTATTATGTGAACAGTGTGCAACCTATATAATTGTTTATGCCATCTCTGAGAGCTATTGAAATTTTCCTAAAGATGCCTTTACTTGACTTGAGATGAACACATCTCTTAATAAACTTAAAAGCACTTCTCTCATATAAATAGTTCATTTTCACTTAGCCTATGGTTTATGGGATAGGAAAGTCAAAAGAGTACAATCCTGTAAAACACAAAGATGTTCTTCCCCTGTTTTCATGTGCAGGTTAGAAGCAAGATGGCACCATTGATCATCTGACTGACTTCCATTTAGTGATCTCATGTCCATTGATTACCTAGTATGTGTCTGAGTACGGATCATTAACACACATACATGCACACACACAGATATCACATGCAACTGTACATAATGGTGTCCAGGAAACTTACAGTGTAAAGGTCATTTAGGAAATCTTAAAATCATACAAGTGTGTAATGATGAATTTTGATAAGCACCATGAAGGAAATTCAAGTCATGATGGAGCATCTTGAAATACTAATATGGATTGAAAATAGAGTTTGGAATTTATTCTACAGAAGTGGAAGCTCTAACTATAGGAAATGATGTCATAGGGAATAAGTACATAGAAAAAGGGTCCAGAAGTCTGAACATAGATTTGCAAGAAACATCCCAATCAGAGAGGGGGTGGGGTGGTGACAAGGAACCCCAGATCAACAACACAGAAGTGGCAGAGAAAAAACAAACAAACAAACAAAAAAAAACAAAAAGCAGAGTAGGTGAGGAGCTAGAACAGACACAGAATACTAAACAAGAGTATCTCCTAAGAAGCTGGAGGCAGCAAAGCTCCCAGAGTTTAGGGAGGATTACCTTTGAGAAAATGTCATTCAGTTTGACACAGATATAAGCACAGTCAACCTCACTTTCATAGGAAGGATCCTTAATTTATGATAAGGCACAAGAAGGATATTAGAGGGTCATAAAGAAGAGAAATGTAAATTAGGCGGCAAAACTACAAAATTTTTCTGAGTAGGTCAAGCTCAACCAAAGTTTCAAATGGAAGAGTAACAAAAATTAGTAATAAGTTGCAAAGTTATAAGACAGAAAATCATGTTCTGGACTTGCTAATTGATAAATTGAATAGGTGCATTCAGGTAAGGAACAAGGATGGAACTGTGGGATAAGTAGACTCCATTCTTGGTCTAACTGAAGGAGGACTTTACTGTGAGAGTTAGGGAAAAGATTCATTTAAATATCTAAAACAAGACTGTAATACAAGAAGATCTCAGTTTTAGTAAGAGTACTATGGCTATTCTATCGAGCAAAAATAAAAGGAGCAAGAATTAGTTAAGATGCAGTGGTAGTTGGCCCACTTGAAATATAGGAGTTTAAGATAAGAAGTGAGGGGGCTGGGGATATAGCCTAGTGGCAAGAGTGCCTGCCTCGGATACACGAGGCCCTAGGTTCGATTCCCCAGCACCACATATACAGAAAACGGCCAGAAGCGGCGCTGTGGCTCAAGTGGCAGAGTGCTAGCCTTGAGCGGGAAGAAGCCAGGGACAGTGCTCAGGCCCTGAGTCCAAGGCCCAGGACTGGCCAAAAAAAAAAAAAAATAAGAAGTGAAGGTAAAATTACAACCACCGTTTATTTTATTTTATCTGCTCTGTGTGTGTGTGTGTGTGTGTGTGTGTGTGTGTGTGTGTGTGTGTGCATGTGCTGGTCCTGGGGCTTGAACTCAAGTCCTAAGCACTGTCCCTGAGCCTTTTTTGTTCAAGGCTAGCATTCTACCACTTGAGCCACAGCTCCCCTTCAGGTTCTTTTGGTGATTCATTGGAGATAAAGAGTCTCTGGGACTTTCCTGCCCACGCTGGCTTTGAGTTACAGATCTCAGCCTCCTGAGTAGCTAGGCTTACAGGCTTGAACTACCAGGGCCCAGCTAGATCTGCTATTTAAAAGTAGAAAATAGATGATTTGGAGAAGAGTTTGGAGTTTGGGAGCTAGAAGAGAGAGAAGATGAAGTTTGGGTTTCTGCCCTTGTTTCCAAGACCATGTGTAGATTGGTGTATTACTACTTATTTCTAAAGAGAACACAGATATGGGGGGCTGTGGGGTTTTGTGTTAATTGTTGTTGTTGTTTTTCCTAAATGGCAACAAGCTCACAGTTTGGGAATCTAGGCTGTAGAAAAATGAATATGTCAGCAAAAAAGCTCTTAGATTTTCTTTTACTCATCTGGAAAAAAGAGCAGATTAGGGGATCTTCATATCTTCATAAACTGTTCTTGGAAAATCCCATGAATTCTTGGGATTCATGGCACAGGTTTAAACACGCAGGCCCAGGACTTCTGATTTGACATGCTCCCTGTTTACGTTGATGGGACCGGAAGCAATTTCAACTCTCTCTGCTTTGTGGATTGGGATCTTGTGAGAGGCACGTGCCACATAACGACTCACAAACCGCCCCCCACCCCCCACCCCCAGACCTCCAGCTCCTCTTGTGTAGTTCCCATGCTGAAATCCAGTTAGCTCGGTCCAGGACTCCATAGCCTATGCCTCCCTTTTGAAAGATTATGACAGGTGTATAAATAAAACATTGAGTCTTTGACATGTGCTTACTACCAAAGAAAATGGTTTAGCTAACAACAAGAGGCTTTTCCACTAAGTAAACAGTTAAAAATTACTGTGCTTTGTCTAGCTGATGAAACAGTCTGCTAAATAAAACAGATAATCTGTGAGCCCACAGAAAGGGTGGAACTTGAATTTTATTAAACTTCCATAATTCTAAGAATTCAATACCCAGGAAGAAAAATGTAGGAAAATACAGAGTATTCCTGGAAACATAAAGTAAATCCCAAAGAGACACAGCCAATAAAGAAAACAGTATTCATTGTACTGCTGCCAGTTTTATTCCACATAACTCTCACAAATAGCTTATTTTCTGGCCAGATGATGCACCAAGATAGTGCAAGAGATATACTGGGTGTTTATTCTAAAATTATGTAGTGGAAACTTAAGACATTTGTTTCCTGAAAGGAGTCTGCCTGACATTTGAACTTCCTTGTGCAATTGCTTTAAATATGTATCAGCTTGGAGAGCCTCCCAAAATAGAATAATGCATTTTCAATCTAGTCTTGGTTACACTTGACCTGTTTTAAAGTGTTCCTCTAATGAAATGGAAGCTATACCAAAATTAATTCTATGCAAAAGGCAGAATGGATCCTGTTATTTAATCATAATATATACTGTTCACTTTGGCTGAGCATAGAAACAATAGAGAGATGGCAGTTGCTTTAATCTGGCGGGCCGGATAACATAGTCATAATAATCAAAATGAAGTCCAAATGCTTTTCTGACCTGAGTATAACACTCAAGTTTTACTACAAAAAAATAAGGAAGGCCAGGGAACCAAAGAATTTTGTGATCGTTTTGACCTAATAATTTGTTATCAAGGGCATTTGAACTAAGGAAGAAGGAACCAGAACCCAATTTTCTTCATGATCATCTTCCACTTACTCCAAGAACCACCATTCTTCATATTTTTATGTGAATTAACTCAAAGGGTTAGCCTTTCAACCTAACAAAGTTGTTCAAAACTTTTGTACACATGAGAAAACAGGTGAAGAATTTCAAAATTGTACAACTATTTTTTCATGTGTTATCCCCCCCAATTGTATTTAGTTAGAGTTTATAAATTGCTTTCCTAGTAGTTTCCTTTTTAAAAAATCATGTTTGAGTGCTGGGGGCTCATACCTATAATCCTAGCTACTAATGAGGCTAAGATCTGAGAATTATGATTTGAAGCCAGACCAGGCAGACAGATCAGAGATTCTTATCTCTAATTAATAAGCAACAATTCAGTCCAGGTGGTCGAGCCAGTGTGAGCCCAAAAGCCAAACAAGAGTTCAAGGCCCTGAGTTCAAGCCCCAGTACAATCACTTACAGAAAATAGGCTATTAAATTAGAAATTGAATCTTGGGCCCTAGATTCTAATTAAATGATTCTACCACTTTAGCCATACCCTAGTCTTTTTTTTTTTTTTTTGATAGTCCTGGGGCTTGAACTAAGGGCCTGAGCACTGCCCCTGGCTTCTTTTTGCTCAAGGCTAGCACTCTGCCACTTGAGCCACTCACACAGCACCACTTCTGGCTTTTGTTGTTTATGTGATGCTTTGTTGCATGCTAGGCAAGCACTCTACCATAAGCCACCTTCCCAGCGACCCCTTCCAGCTCTTTTTTTTAACCTTGTTTTAAAGAGTAAAGTCTCTCTAACTTAAACCAGGTTGACTTTGAATTCATGACCCTTCTATCTCAACATCCTAAATAGCTGAGATTACAAGCATCCACCACTGTATCCAGTGTCAATTCTTATTTTTAATCCAATGTCATTGACTATAACTTTTTGTTTTCAATTATATATGAATAAAATTGTTTTTTTTATTTATTTATTTTTACTTTCATTTGATAGATACAATTTAGCTTTAATTTTTAAGCTATGCATTATTGTGCTGTTCTTATGATAGTTATTTCAGTTAAAAATACTAAAGTGTTTATTTTTAATCATCAGTTTTCTTAAATTTACCAGTATCTACATGATCATCAAAATAAACCATTACCTTATTTCAGACTACATCCTTTTGTTGTTTTCCATTCCCCCTTTTACTTATATTTTTAGAATCAAAGGACAAATTTAAGATTTTACTAAGTGGGCCCTAGAAATTTTCTTTTTTCTTTTTTGCCAGTCTTGGGCCTCAGACTCGGGGCCTGAGCACTGTCCCTGGCTTCTTTTTGCTCAAGGCTAACACTCTGCTACTTGAGCCACAGTGCCACTTCTGGCTGTTTTCTGTATTTGTGGTGCTGGGGAATCGAACCCAGGGCTTCTTGTATACAAGGCAAGCACTCTTGCCACTAGGCCATATTCCCAGCCCCTTCTTCTTCTTCTTCTTTTTTCCTTCTTTCCATTCCTACTTTTCCTCCCTTCTTTCTCTTTCCTATTTTTTCTTCTTTTCTTTTTTCTGTGCTTCTAGCTCTCTTCTCTCTTTATAAAGAAGTATTATACATGTTACATAAAACTTAAATGAAAATTTTGATGACTGCTCTATTTCTGTCTGACATGTAGACCTTCTGTTTTTAATCTTCTTCTTTGGTTATTTGGAAACCTATCTAAGAATAGGCTTATTTTATGTCCTTGAATGTCTAAAATAGCTTTATATCTTCTCATCTGAATAATTACTAAACTGATCATTCTCCACTACCTTCAAGTTATTTCACCTTTATTCTTACATCAAATGTTCCAAATCAAAATCTTTGACAACCTGACTGATCTAGCAAGAATTTGTTCTAAGTCATTAAATACTTTTGGAATTTAGTCACTGTCTTTGGTATCCTAAATCACACTAAATGGGTTAGGTAATATTTAGCCTTTCTTCAGTGAAGGTCTTTATCCTCCATTAAGTTTGGAAATATCTATTTTTATGTGTACTTTTGGGATCTCTGTTCTTTTAACACCACCATCAGTATTATCTTTCAGATCACTAATTAGAGTATATCAGGCATAACTTAAGGTATATCCAGTCTAATATTTGTACCTTCTATTGTGTTTTCTATCTCAATCACTGTATTTTAGTGTTTTCTAGTTTATTGTATATTATATATTAAATTATATTACACTTTTAGTATTTTCTACTATTGGATTCCTTTTTGCAGTTTTATATTGCTAACATCTTACCTTACCAACTTACACATAAATATACCAGTCATGCTTAAATTTTTTCTCTGATTATTGTGATTCAAATTCTATATATTATCTAATTTAAACCTTTCTTTTTTTTCTTATTTATTGTCAAAGTGATGCACAGGGAGGTTACGGTTTCATACGTTATACCTTGGGTACATTTCTTGTACTATTTGTTACCTCCTCCCTCATTCCCCCTCCCCCTTCCCCTTTCCCTCTCCCCTCATGAGTTATTCAGTTGGTTTATACCAAATAGTTTTGCAAGTATAGCTTTTGGAGTCATTTGTCTTTTTATCATTTGTTTCTCAATTTTGGTATTCCCTTTCACTTTCCTAGTGCTAATACCAGGGCTGAGGATATGGCCTAGTGGCAAGAGTGCTTGCCTCCTATACATGAGGCCCTGGGTTCAATTCCCCAGCACCACATATACAGAAAATGGCCAGAAGTGGCGCTGTGGCTCAAGTGGCAGAGTGCTAGCCCTTGAGCAAGAAGAAGCCAGGGACAGTGCTCAGGCCCTGAGTCCAAGGCCCAGGACTGGCAAAAAAAAAAAAAAAAAAAAAAAAAAAAAAAAAAATTAATTGAGTGCTTGCCTAGTGCTAATACCAGTATATACAGTTTCCAGTGCACCCATATAAGATACTGTGATAATGCAGGTACAACCACAGGAAAGGGATACAAGAGGATCATCAACAATAAAAGTTACGGTTTCACATGGCATGTTGAAAGTAATTACAACAGTGATATAACAGTTGTTTCCATAACATGGAGTTCATTTCACTTAGCATCATCTTATGCATTCATAAGGGCATAGCTATTAGGCCCTGGTATCCTCTGCTGTGACTAGCCTAAACCTGTGCTAATTATTCCCTATGAGGGAGACCCTAGAGTCCATGTTTCTTTGGGTCTGGCTCACTTCACGATAATTTTTTCCTAGTCCTTCCATTTCCTTATGAATGGGGCAATGTCATTCTTTCTGATAGAGGCATAAAATTCCATTGTGTATATGTACCACATTTTCCTGATCCACTGGTCTACTGAGGGGTATCTCGGTTGGTTCCATATTATAGCTATGACAAATTGTGCTGAGATCAGAACATTGTTGTGCTGGTAGCTTTAGTGTGTTATTGTTTGTGGTCTTTTGGGTAGATGCCCAAAAGTGGGGCTTCTGGGTCATAGGGGAGCTCTATATTTAGCCTTCTGAGGAATCTCCATACCGTTTTCCAGAGTGGCTGAAGGGAAAAGATCTTTACTGGCCATAAAAGGGACAAAGGCCTCATATCTAAAATATATGGAGAACTAAAAAAATTAAATTCCTCCAAAACAAAACCGCAAAGAACCAATAGCCCCCTCATCAAGTGGGCTAAAGACTTAAAAAGAGACTTTTCTGATGAGGAAAAGAGAATGTTCAAGAGACATATGAAAAAGTGCTCTACATCACTGGCCCTAAAAGAAATGCAAATCAAAACAACACTGAGATTCCACCTCACCCCAGTAAGCATGTCCTTTATCAAGAAAACTAACAATAATAAAGGTTGGAGGGGATGTGGCCAAAAGGGAACCCTACTTCATTGTTGGTGGGAATGTAAACTGGTTAAACCTTTCTTTTATAATACTACAGTTACTCAAATTTCTAGTGTTTCTTTTGTTAGTTCCAATTTCCCTTGAAGTATGAACTTCTTCCATCTGGGGGTGCTAGAGAATCGATAAAGCCTGGGAGTATAGCTAAAAACCAAGGCAGAAAGAAAGTGCCACTCACAGTTGCTAACCCCTCCGCTTGCCATTATTTCTGCTGGTAGCAGCTTTCCCTGAGCTGTGGCAGGGGAGCTTCCTGAGGAAGTGACTTACCTCATTACAATAGAATCTAGTTGCCCAGGAAGAGGGAAAGTAAAGGCGCTAAAGTTATGGAAGGCCTCTGTCAGACTTCCTGGATGTCATTGCTCAGTCCAGTACTTTGGTGCCCTTCTCCTCTGTGTTTTTGCCCTTTCCCTTCGTGTAGCCTCATTGCTCCTTAGATCAGCCTTCTGGATGCTGATAATGACTGCGATATTGAGAGAGAAAGCAGTGATTCTCTGAGGACAGTGAAGGGAAGAAGCTTAGAGAAGACTGACTGCATGTCTCTCCACCAAGCCCAGCGCTTGCTAAGTCAAGGCCTTGGGACTTTGTCCAGGGTGAATCATGTTGGATTGCTATTTGTGTCAACTTCTGGAATATCTCTTATTCTTCCTTTTCTGTTTCCACATTTGATTCTCGAAGAAGAGGAGAAGGCCACGAGCAAGCTATGCTCATTTACCTTCTTAAAAAGAGTGCGAGTTTTGTTTTATTTTTTTCCTGTTTCTTTGATGAATAGTCTCCATGTCTTCCAACTCCAATTCATGATCCTGTTTCTTTCTTTTTTTTTTTTTTTTTGGCCAGTCCTGGGCCTTGGACTCAGGGCCTGAGCACTGTCCCTGGCTTCTTCCCGCTCAAGGCTAGCACTCTGCCACTTGAGCCACAGCGCCGCTTCTGGCCGTTTTCTGCATATGTGGTGCTGGGGAATCGAACCTAGGGCCTCGTGTATATGAGGCAGGCACTCTTGCCACTAGGCTATATCCCCAGCCCACATGATCCTGTTTCTTTGATGACTCAAGGCTCCATGTCTTCCACCTCCAATTCATGAATGGCATTTATGATAGATTCTAAAAGTAATATTTAATGCATCAAGTCTGAGAGATATGACAAGTACTTAAAAAAAACAAACACATGCCTTTTGTAGCATGGGGCTTAAAAATTTCTCCAGGAAATCATTGTTTTGTGTAAGCTTCTATTAGATGTTTAGTAGGATGTCTTTTTTCCTCTTAGAATTTTAGAAGGATCATAGTCCAATGCGGGTTAGAGTAAAGGCATATTCTTTTCTGAAAAGTTGCTAGTGTAAAAAGCATGACTTACTTCGTAAAGCTGTTTCCTAGCAAGTACAAATCCCTGAGATCAAACTCTAGGATGAAAGAAAAAGAAAGAAAGAAAGAAAGAAATAAAGAAAGAAGGAAAGAAGGAAGGAAGGAAGGAAGGAAGGAAGGAAGGAAGGAAGGAAGGAAGGAAGGAAGGAAAGGAAGGAAGGAAGGAAGGAAGGAAGGAAGGAAGGAAGGAAGGAAGGAAGGAAGGAAAAGTGAAAGGAAAAGGAAAAGGAAAGGAAAGGAAAGGGCAGGAGCAACCTAAAAGAAAGACATTTGTGTATTTGTGCATTGAATCTAAAAATATATTTTTTAATGATGGACATAATTTAGCTGTATAATCATATAAAAATACCCTACAAACTGACAGAGATCTCCTTAGGAGTGTCATTGTGACTTCTGAGGCTTCTGTCCTAATTCTAAGCTTCACTAAAGATTATTAAAAAAAAATTAGATATACAACTTCGATGCCAAACAAGAGGTTTTATGACAGCCATGCTCGAGAAGTTGAATATTAATTGCAACATTTTCTAGGTTATTTTTGTTATGGACAATGTAACCCTCGGCAAGAATGAGAAAGTCAGGCTAGTGGGTGGTGGAAAATGTAACTTGGTACTGTTTCTGGTTGCTGACTCTGCGAATCTGCCCCTCCCCCACCAGTTTCAGACACATACTCAGCATGATCTATGCTCAGCCACGCCTATCCCAACATCACCTCAGTTTGCAACCTGAGCTCAGGAACATGACCATGTACCTTGTTGAGGTGTCTGCAGATAGGCACATGCCTCCAGTTTTTGTCTTGCTTTGTTTTTAAGATATTTTACATCTAACTAGCTTTGTAAGTTACTCTCAAACAAATTTTTGTTCATAAAATTCCACCCCATGTTATTCCAGCCAATGAATAGTAAATGACCAAAAGAGAGTGCAGAGATACAAAAGAAAAGAAAAGGAAAAAAAAGATCCCTTTACTCAAAAGCTTTGAGTCCAGGTAGAACACAAAGAATAGCAAACATTCTGAGGTTTGTGGTTTGAGTGTCCTTTCTATTTACCATTTTTAAAGTAGGAATTTTAGAATGTTTTTTAAATCAATTTTAAAATGAGAACATATTATGGTGGTTAGAAACAGGAAGTATAAAGCAGAACTGAAGTCTATAAAAACAGACCAAACGCCAAGTTTCTAAAAACATTGCAGTTTGTAATGGGACGTCCTGTTCTGAGCAAACTGCTCTCTGCAAATGAACTTGACAGCATAAACCATGATAGGTAGTTAATCCAGTCATGGAGACAAACCAAACAGCAGCCAAACTTTAGCACATTGCATGACAATAACAAAAGCTATGTCAATTTCTCAAAAGACACATAAACAAGAGTTTCTGATAGTATGGTAAGCCTAGTTTTGTACTTTCCAGTTAGACACAGGTAGGAATGTCAATGGCTTGGATTTTTATTGATATTTGTTTTCCATATTTAGAATGATGATGTATATAACATCCTCAACAAGTAATGAAATAAGACCTGAGATTTTAGTGAGCATGTTTGCAGGCCAGCATAAACACTACTGTTTGCCCAAAGGGTTTTGGAAAAGATGCAAAAAAAGCTCATTATTTACCCAAGTCCTCTTACTCTGAGAGATTATCAGGGTAGGCCCAATGAAGTAGTGAAACTAGTCATTTGCAGTTATCAAAAATAACTTCCTATGTCCTTTATGATTGTATAATAAAACAGAATTCTCTGAGTGTTATTTATCAGAGTTGTTGTTTTTTTTCTCTCTGTGTCAGGTTGAGGATGACAGGGGTCACTTTTCTTAAACCCAGGGTGAAAAATGTAGATGACATAGAGGGTAAGTCCTAACTCTCTAGGGACACCATCTAAAGAACTCTGAAGATTTTCATCACATGTATTAAAAATGGAATGATAATTAGCTCGAATCTCTCCTAATAGTACATGTGGGAGATTGTCCTTTGTTACCTGTCGTGTCTGACAATGGTTGTGAAGAGGATCTCTTTTCAGACAGAAGGCCTCGCACACTTCCTTTCGATCTTTTTGCCATGCAAAGCATCTAACTCTTTTGGATGGTGCAAAAGCCGTCAACACTCTTGTCACAAGGAATATTTTATTTCCAGCTTCTGTCTTTAGTTATCCCATTGAAAGAACCTTTGAATCCATTTATAAAAGCTGAAATCGGCACACATGCAGCTATTTGGGGGCCATCTATATTGCTCAATAGTCTGACACGAAGAAGGCATGGAAATTCTCCTGTGCAGGAGAAATGCATTAATCCCTATTCTTCTGAACGTTCTGAAATTATGAGAACCAGGGTCAAGCATCACACCAGCAACGGTGCTTAACACTGATACATCATGATACTCGTGGGCATGAAGTATTCTTGCACCACTAGACCCCTTCCTCTCAGAAACAACACAAAAATTGTATTTGTGACTGTGTTTGTATGGAGGCATATACCCAAAGGTACTCCAGATTCATCATTCTCCATTCATATAGACTATATTTTGTTTTCTGAATTTTCGAAGTAAAATACGTTCATGGTCCTTTAAAATTATATTATGACACCTCCTAAGCCCTGGCTCTAATGTGACTTCTGGATAAACTGGCAGAAAGAATGTCTTCCATCCTGTGAGAAATTTCAGTCGGGCATATTGCACAAATCAAGGCCAGCCTGGGCTATAAAACAACATGCTGTCTCACAAAAGAAGAAAAATGGAGAAGGCCCAGAATGGGAGGAGGAAAAGAAAGAGGAGAAGGGGGAGCAGGAAGGATATTTAATTTAGAAAAGAGTAGTTCCTGTTTTAAAGCAAGATTTGAATAATTAAGTTGGACTGTGTAGATTATTTCTAAGAGAAACCACCCAGTTATTGTATTTCAACATATCATTTAATAAACTTGCTGTCTTAGATCTACATCTAGCCATTTAGTGAGGAGCATGAGCTTGATAAGATCTCCACAAATGCTGAAGTCATGATTTAATTAAATGTAAGAGTGTGTTTATTATTTTCCAAGCAATAGTCAAGTAGAGACGGAAGCTTATAGGTTCATGGCAATAAGCTCATATTCTCCATATTCTTTTGATGGGCAAAATGCTTTCTTGGGCTCTCAGAATTTTAGGTGCCATCCAATTTATTTATCTCTGAGAAATAAGGTAGTGAGACTTATTCTGTTGGTTTATTTTTCAGTGTCCCATCTCTACTTGGATCATGCAAATTCACTTACCACAGCTGATTGCATTTGTCATCTGTTTGGTGTTTTTGTCAGATTTTTTTTTAAACTATCCTATTTTTGGCAAGTTCATTGCAGGCTTGACTTAGCTCTCTTAACAGTTCAAAGTTCTGAGCCAGGTACATAATGAATAATCTAGCAGCAAGGGATTATAGAGGAAATCAACTATACAGAATGGAAGTTACTAAATATTAGACTTAAAGAGTTTAGCTTGTAAATTGGCTCCCATTTCTGAATACAAGGTGACAGATAGTTACCTGAGCTCATAACTGTTAATGTGTTAAAATCAGAATGCTTTAGAAGCTGAAGAGATCTGGGGACACAGTATGTCGGAGAAAGGATGGGACCAGGAACACAAAAACCCTGGCTCTGCCATTTGTTGCTTGTTCTTGGGTTACTCATTAGCCTCAACAAGCAAGAAATAAACCTTTTTCTTTTTAAGTTGATCATCCCAGGCACTTGTTATAGTAACAGAAAAGTGACAAACACATGTCTCTTTATGAAAGACATCCCAGCCTGTTGAGGCCTTTCTCATATATTCTAGTGTAGATGAGTAAAAGATAATTCTGTCTCTAGTCACTGGGGAAGTGGGCTGTGCTTATTTCATTACGTATTTTCTTTCTTGTTTGTTATTTTCCTCAGCTCCTCATTATGTGTTTATCCTCATATTGATCCCCTCTTTGCTTTCTTGAGTTGGGGAGTATCACAGGAAGTGGATATAGCAAGAATACAATGAGGAAAGCAAGCAGAAGATACATTCTAAGACCCATAGTGGATACATGAACCATGGGGAACACATGTTTTAACTACACATGTTTTTAACTACACATCTATGTTTTTAACTACACATACATACACAGAGTAAAGTATAATTCACAGATAAAGCATAGTAAGACAGTGACACCACCAACTAATAATAGAGTAGTCATTATATTTCATAAACTAGGGCTCACTGGAGCATGGCTCTACAATACCTTGATAACTAATTTGATAACCTGAAGTGACTAATGGATGGCATTTGATAGAGTGTGGGTATGTTGGCAAAAGTGATGACCTACAACCCCAGGTGAGACAGGAGACTGAAAATAGTGGACAGTTTAACTCTTGTGAATTGTTACCTTCTGCAGTTTTCCATTTAATATGTTGGGGCTCAGTTAACTGCAGGTACCTGAAAAAAAAAAAAAAAAAGAAAACACAAATTAGAAGAACCAATGTGTAAATAAGCAGAGTTTCTGGGAGGATCATAAGAAGAGTCCTGGCTTGTGTTTGGGGGGGGGGGGGAAATCCTGTGTGGATCTTTTTGTGTATTTTTATTTGTTGGATCATCATATGTTAAAAGCACTAAATAATAAATTGCTTCTCTAGCCCTTGCATGCTGGATTCAGTATCTTTGCCTTGTAGAGATTGGAAAGATGCAATCTCAGTGTTTCAGGTATTGTTTCTACCCTAAAAAAAATCTATTCAAAAATTTACCAGGCCAGGGCTGGGGATATGGCCTAGTGGCAAGAGTGCTTGCCTCCTATACATGAGGCCCTGGGTTCAATTCCCCAGCACCACATATACAGAAAATGGCCAGAGGGGGCGCTGTGGCTCAAGTGGCAGAGTGCTAGCCTTGAGCAAAAAGAAGCCAGGGACAGTGCTCAGGCCCTGAGTCCAAGCCCCAGGACTGGCAAAAAAAAAATTTACCAGGCCAACCTTTTGGATGGATAGATTTGGAGGCAAACATGTGAACCATCACCAATTATTTGTTCCAAGAACCTTTTCTTGTGCAATGTGTTTGCCATTTATAAGCCCCAGCTTGTAAATTTCTCTTCCATTGTAGCATCAGAAATTCCTGTTGTGTTCCAGGAAAATAAACTGACTACAGTTAGATTTTTTAAAAAGTTTCAGGAAAATGGTGGCATTTTTGTATAATGTAAGTCATTGCGTGTGCTCTAGTAGCCTCTTTCAGGGCAGAGACTATTCAGTGTATTGTGCTCACAGAAAAACTTATTCTTAGCAATGTGCTGAGCCAGGTACGTAATTTACCAGAAATGAAGTTAAGTGCAGCATATTCTAGAAAAATGACTTACTCCAGCCATGGATCTTGCCCTAGGCAGTCAGCTTAAGTACCACTGTTTGTCTTTTATAGCCAGGATGATTGGAGAAGAGCTCCAACTACAGTTACTTTGGGAAAATAGGCTGCCGTGAACTTCCTGTGCCTTTGTGCTTTCTTACAGAAGTCAGTGCTTCCAACAGCGCTCAAAGGCACAACTGGGAAGGACAAAGAGCTTCAATTGCTATCCTTTGCCCACTTGTATGCTTATGTTTATCCAGACCAAGTATCAAAATTCCTATCGCTTCCTTTTTCCTATCATATCTATTCCTCTATGAATTCCTCTTTGAATGACTAATAGTTTTCATATATAATGTGATAGTTATTTTATCTAGTTCTTCCCTTTCTTCTATGCTGACTCTTGGTTCTTTAATCCTGTTGGCTTTTCCTCTGACATTATATATGGTCTTTTTGCCTTCGGCCCTTCTTGAGTTTGAACTCAGGGACTTGTGCTTACTAAGCAGATGGTCTGTTACTTTAGCCACATACCTGTATAGAGCAGAAACTTTTTTCTATACAGGACCAAGTAGTAAATATGTTCAACTTTGTAGGCCATAAAATGTGCCACAATTGATATGCCTTAAAATTGTGAACTCACCAAAGTTCAAAAACATAAACAAGTCAAGTATGCCATTCCTTATCTGTATTCTATACCATGAGCATTAGAGTCATTATCTTAAATCAGTCATGATAATTTTATAATGGTCTAATTTTTTTACTGCATCTTAGGATCTCTATGAAAATAAATATTTAGTCTCAATTTCTTCTCTTTTCTTTTGTGTCAATAGTGGGGCTTGAACTTAAGACCAAACCAATGTCCCTTGCCATTTTTGCTCAAGGCTGGCGCTCTACCACTGGAGTCATAGTTCCACTTTCAGCTTTTCAGTAAGTCATTGGAGATTAGAAACTCTTGCACTTTCCTGCTCGGTCTGGCTTCAAATCAGGATCCTTAGATCTCAGCCTCCGAGTAGCTAGGATTATATGCATGAACCACTGGTACCCCATGGAATTTCCTACTTGAAAAACAATTTTTCTTTACGGTCTGGGAGGTATAACCTTAGTGAAATTTTATTCGCTAAGTAATTTTTAATTAAAGGGTTCATAGTCAATACAAAGATGGATAAGTCTATATAGCAAGACTCTTGTGTGCCTAACTCCTTGCAGCACACCAACAGATGGTTTGGGTAGCAGGAGGAAGAGCACATGGGGCTGAAACTGAGCCCACGGGGATATGGGAATGTTTGGCTCTCCAATTCCATCTTCATTCCACTCTACTTATTATAGATACATACGTATATTTGATATTAATCCATGTTTTCCTCTTGTGATTTTCTTTCTATTTTGATAAAACATTAACACAAAAAGAACTGAAAGCTTACTTTGAAAGAGTCAAAGACTCTTTGTCTAGGGAAGAATGTTCAAAGAAATGCAAATCATTGAAATCATGGCCAGTGATTTACAATATCCTCTGAGAAATTATGACAAGAGAAAGTAAATCTTCCTTTGCCTTTTCCTGACTGTTTCAGATTCAATATTTAGGACTAGTTTACTCATATCAGTGTGTTCCTTGCTTGTATCCTAGTCATAATTTTGACCATCTTTTAGAATACAGAATATGAACATGTAGAAACCGTTGAGTTGTTTCTGTTAGTCCCTCACCTCTACTGAAGGATCTCTCTTTTTATTCTTAATAGAAATCTCTTCTGCTTATTTTCTAAGAATAGTAGTACATGATTTATATTCATTCTGGCCAAATAATTCTAATTGTAGTACTCTGTAGATGCAAATGATTTTAGGAAAAGTACTTGGACAGCATCACAGAAGCACACTGCTTTCATTCTCCAAATTAAATTGAACAAATCTGGAGTTCAAGGGGAGCAAATCATCCCCTAATTTTTCCATTTCTTGCCCATACACTTGATTCAGAGGACACAATACAATCTAATTTTAACAGCTGTTGTAGTAGCATATTTTACAAAGAGATCTAGCTAACTTTCTTCCTTTATCAAAAGACTAACATGCAATCAAGCCAATAACAATACATGGCAATGATTTATAAACACAATGAGAATGATTCACCCAGGAAGGAAGTGAATTTTAAGCTAATTGTGACAACTAAAGTTGTCATTTCAATTTTATTAGAAAATAAGTTCAGGTGACCTAGTACGCTGTAAAGTATTTCAGCACTGTCAAAACACAGGAGGGACTTTCAAACAATTAAATATTCACAAATGAGAACTAATTTATTATCATTTTTATTTTTAAATAAAAGAACAAATGATTTAATCTTATCCCCCACCTGTGGATGGGTGAATAATAAAATCTAAAGTTTGCTTTCAAACCTCCCTCCAGATAAGGGCAAAAATAAGCACAATCACAACAAATGCTGCATTAATTATAGATACCTATACTTTTTTGTCTTTTCTACTTTTAAATTTGTTATTGTCAAGGTGAAGGTTATAGTTACATCCATTAGATAATGAGTGCATTTCTTGCCCAGCTTGTTACCCCCTCCCTCATTTTTCTTCCACCTTCCCTCCTCACCCATCCTCTCCTCCCCCCACCTCCACCCTGAGTTATACAGTTTACAACGTATTGTCTGGTAAGTATTGCTGTTGCATTGGTTTGCCTTTTACCCTTTGTCTCACCATTTTAATGTTCCCTTTCCCTTCCCTAATTCAGACAGGCATATATCAAATACCCAGGGTACCATAATCAAATATGGTGACAACAGGGGCTAAATCATAGGGAATATGGACAGAAGAAAAATTAAGCTCAGTTAAACTTATAATGTATTTGATCCAAATATAAAGTCAGAATGACAACTGGCTTCTTTTAATCTGCTCGAAGCAATCAGACATTTGGTCTAGATAATACAGCCCTTGGAAAATAAAGAGGTGTGAGCACCCAGGACTGGAGGCAAGTAGTAGAGAAATGTCTACGGGAGTAGCCACACAAGGAATCCGTTTTTCTTGACCTTCAGTTCACATATCCTGTTGAGTTTTGCACCAAGCAAATGAAGCCAAATTCTGACATCTTTAAAGTAATTCTTAATTGTGAGACATAATGTTTAGTGGATATAAGCCAGATTCTTTTGCTCATCCCACTTGTCTCTAGCACTGATCTTGAGAAGGTGACACTAATAAGAACAGGGAAGAAATATGAAAATCAAAGAGAAGGGGTGGGGATTTGCCTCTGTGGAAGAGCACTTGCCTGTCAAGTACAAGGCCCTGAGTTCAATCCTCAGCTTTTCAAAAACGAAAAAAATCAAAGAGAAAAGAGGCAATAATAGAAAGGGAGGCTTCTTTGGTACTCTTAAATATACACGAGTTATGTTTCTCAATGGAATCAGTTGTTATTTTCATCACTGTGACAAAATACCTGATGTAAACAACTTAAAGGAGTAAAGATTCATTTTGGTTCCTGGATTTAGAGGTTTCAGTCCATAGTTGCTTATCCCTGTGTTCTTGGGCAAATCATTATTGCCTATGTGGTGAAAGAGATTCTTCACTGCTTGGTAGACAAGAAGCTGAGTAGAGAAATACTTGGGGTTAAGTGGTTCTCATCTTTTTCCCCTCTCAGTCTATCTGGGCCCTTAGCCTATGTGGTTTTGCTGCCCACCTTAAATCTTCCCAATATTTTGATCATCTATGGCAATGCCTTCACAGACACTTTATTAGTCTCTTACACATTTCTTGAGCTAATCAAGTTGACAATCAGATCAATTAGCCATCACATCAGCCAAAGTTCTACTTTTGTTCTGACTTGCATGTAAACATTTGCTGTGCACTGCAGTAAATTTAAATATATTTGCTGATAGTTTTATGCCCTGAGTTTAATAATTTAATTAACTTCCTTTATTTTGGCCATTCCCGGACAAGTCTGGGCAAACTAGATATATTAGATAACTGATTTCACAAAAGAAGAAGAAAAAGGGTACCCTTTTTCCTTCAGGAACCTGGCAACTTATGAATATTATAACAGTTCCTTTTTTAGATGCTTCCTTTTCCCCTTATATTCATAATCTTATTACACTATGATTAGACATAATAACTAAATTATGGGAACTGTAACAACATTAATGCTTTTCTTTGGTCTCCCAAAGTGTTCTTACTTGATGTCCCTATGCTCTCTCAATCAAAGTTAAATTATCATTTTATTCTTGAGAAGTGACAGATTTTAGGAAATAATGATGCAGATATTAAATAGTCTTTAATGCCATATAGCAGATGCAATTTAGAAATTAGTATGTATGAAAATGCAAGAATGACATAATATTAAGCAAAAAGGATTGTATTTACCAGATGTTACAAATGACTTCAGGGACAAGAGAGGCTGTCCTCACAGGTTGACATAATGAAATTTTATGTTAAAACTACTAAAATACAAATTAGAAACAAAGAACTATGAAACAGAGACAAGTATTGTTAAGCCTGGGCTTTGTTGTTGTTGTTTTACATTTGGTGTCTTGTGGCCTATTGGTCCTCCTTTGGCATTTGAAATGGAAAAATGAGCATGCTTTCTCACACATATGAAATTATTTGAATGAACCTGAAGATGAACCTAACAGACATATGGATCAATCATTAACTTATTAGTCTAAATATGTATAAGGTGATTGTTCTAAAATTAAGTGTGATTTTGTTAAGACTTAAAATGCTAATGACCCTCTATAAGCATCCAACGTATCCAGTTACCTAGGTCTGAAGTTGACAATTTAACTTTGTAGGAAGATTGGAGCTCAAGATGTTAAATAAAAATAGGCAGTTTTCTGACATTTGCTGTGTAAACACAGAACAAAGATGACTGTATATGTTTTTCCTTGAGTAGAGTAATCTCTAACTGACTTTTGTCTGTCCTGTTCCCTTCAGTAGCCAGACTTCGGTTGACATCCTTATTGCTGTTTGGTAGCTTTTCTTTTTTAGACAGACTTGTTAGATGGGCCTCTTTTTTTTTTTTTTCTGCCAGTCCTGGGCCTTGAACTCAGGGCCTAAGCACTGTCCCTGGCTTCTCTTTGCTCAAGGCTAGCACTCTACCACTTGGGCTACAGTGCCACTTCTGGCCGTTTTCTATATATGTGGTGCTGAGGAATTGAACCCAGGGCTTCATGTATGTGAGTCAAGCACTCTTGCCACTAGGCCATATTCCCAGCCCGCAAATGGGCCTCTTAGTATGAATACGTTGCCTCCACTTTTCTGACCTTGTCTGGCTCAACTGTTAGCTGGCAGCATTTAATGTCTTCATGGAAACAGAGTCCAAGAAGATGTTACGCTGAGCTCCTCTCATTAACAACCCATTTGAGCCACACAATTGGTGATTCCTGAGTAAACCCAGATAGAAAATAATGTTATAGGTCCTCTCTATGTGTTACTGTTCTGCGAGCTGCTTTGTAATCTAAATAAATACAGACCTTCTAGCTCCTAATTTAAGTCCTGTCTCAACACAAAATCCCATTCAGAGAAATGCAATCTGGACTTGGCAAGCACTGGTGAGCTCTACTGTGAAGGTTTTTGCAAGGGTGGTCTGTGAATTGGGGCAGGAGTGAAGAGTGAGTTGGATGCAGGTCAAAGAACACATAATAAGGATGTCTAAAGATATAACCCCCCCACCCCTTATCTCTAATCTCAGGGCCTCAATAGGTGCTCATTTTTGCCTCACCTACCAAGCTCTTAAAACTGCTTTCAGCGTCTTATCATTCTATCTCTAATCTTCTTTCTTATTAGATCTTACTTATTTCCTTTACAAACTTTCCCTTGGTGGAGAAATCTATTCTATCTTTCTTTTACCCATAACAGGACTGTCTGCCAAGCCAAATAACACAACAAAGATTTGATAGAATACCAGTGATTATTTTAAAAAGGGACTTATGGGGGAAGGGAAGTACTCAGCAAATTTTAAAATGAACATACCAACGAATTTCAAACACATACTCATTATTCATTTCTGAAGGTATAATGCTTCTTTTTTTTTTTGCCCATTTGGGGGCTTGAACTCAGGTCCAGGGTACTCGAGGCCTTACTAGCCTCAAGACCAGCACTCTACCACTTGAGCCACATCACTACTTCCAAATTTTTTGAGTGGTTAACTGGAAATGAGTTTTATAGAGTCTTATAAAGTCTTTCTTGACTGGATTGGCTTTGAACTGCAATCCTAAGATCTCAGCCTCCTGAATAGCTAGGATTACAGTTGCAAGTCACTGGCTCCAGCTAATACTTCCTTATCATGCTGAATTTTACTAACAGTAATAATAGATCCAAGTTATCACCGTTTTCATTATTCAGATCACATTGAATGTAAGGATACATTGGTATTTATCTTAAATTATCACCCAGAAGTAAAGGTTCTTTTTGGTCTCAGTACCATAATTATAGTTCTAATGATTATTTCTTATTATCTTATGGACATTGTAAACCCCATAATTCTTTATATCAGAGACTTGAAATTTACTTAAAACCAAATTAGGGTTGCTTCTCTAACCAATATCCTGAAAAGTAAGAAAATCATTGGAAATCGTCGAGGCTGCTCTTATTCTCCCTTTATCTTATTTTCTCCTTATATTTACTTGGTTTCTTGTGTTACCATATAGGAGGCACAAAAGTTATCCCTTCACTGTTTTTTTAAGTACATAGTATTAAGTATGTACATTATATCAGTCAGCTTCCGGTTGCCATAAGGAAATACCTGAGTCATGCTAACTTTGTAGTAAAGAGGTTCCTTTACCTCACAGTTTGGGAAGTGGGAAGTGTGGAGGGCCTGATCAGGGACAGGCTTGCTCCTTTTATTACAACCTCTCATGAGAACTGTTTCCAGAGAATAGTTTCAAATTCCCAGTGACATAAAGACTTCCCATAAAAGCTTGTCTTAAAGACCACCACCTCACAATGCTATCACCCAGGGACCAAGATTCCAATCACATGGATTCTTGGAGGATACCAAGCCTGTATTCAAACTATAACAGGTCTATCTCAAATTGCAAGTTCCATTGATGCACCAGCTGAAGAATCAAGCTGAGTGAGCCCAAGACCCTGGGTTCCAAACCCAGTACCATAAAAAATGATCATAATAAATTGTGTTGTTAACTTTGTAGAAAATCCATTGTCCTTATTCATGCGAGTCTATTTCTTTGCTCTCTGATGTTTCCCAGTAATAAGTTAGTACAGATCTTCTGGTTTTGATGCTATTATACATCAAATTTCCTTTCACTTTAAGTGACATTTGTCATCAATTGTACTCTTCACTAAGACCCCTTCACTGAGTACATACCAAATATGCTTTATCATTATGTAGAGCCTTGAAGTCCCATCCTTCAGGATCTTCTTTCACAGATTTGCTGTCTGCCCCAAAGAATTCACAGCTGCAAGTGTAAATCCCAACATTCCATGTTCCAAATATATAGTCCACAGCTTAAATGAATAAGATAGAAAGATAATCAAACGTGGGGTACAAGGAGCAGAGGGGACACATGAAGGTCAAAAAGCTTAAAGGACTATGAAATAATAAGAAACAAGCATAAAGAAAGTTCTGGGTCATTCTATGGGGTAAAATGAGAATTCAAGCTGAAAGGCATAGAAAACACATTTCAATATAAGGGTAGGATGACACAATTAGAACACTACAAACTTACAAGGGAGGCTCTCAGGAGATGCTGATTTCCCTCTTCCTAGTTCAACAGGAGCCAGTTAAGGACCTTTTCCTCATGACACAGTTACATCACAGAGTCGAAAGGAAGCTAGGTGATGGCATCCTTCCATGTAAGGTTTCCTCTGGCCTGGAGGCTATATTAAGTGCACTCTCAAATTCATTTGTTTAATTAATAAACAACTTTTTTCACAGCCAGGAAGTATTTATATACAGATTATTTTTTTCAGCTAAATTTCTGTTCTGTGGAAACAATGTCATATTTCACTTAAAACTTAATTGTTCAACATGATACTCACAAAAGAAGCTTTTGCAGCATTTCCCATCTGCAGCTTTAAAATCATTCTCCATGGAGATATTATTAATGTACTCCTAAATAAGAGTAACCATTTATAAATGATTATACATGGTTCTTCTTTGTCATACCATAAATTATATAGAGAGGGCTCTTCTAGCGGAAAGTATCTAAACTGGTTAGGGCACCAAGAGGCAGCAGCTTTAGAATCTTCTGCAACAATAATTAATTTTCCAAATGCCAATGCCAATTGGCAATGGTTAACATTGTCCCCAGAGCACAATCATGGCCTGGATGCCACAGAGACCAGTTGCCTTGTGTAGCCTATAAATGGATTCTCAAAAAAAAAAAAAAAAAACAACAAACAAACTAATTTGAAATTACTGCCTTTAATTATATTGTTGATATAAATAACTTTGATAAAATTAGTGCAGCTGGCCTCCTGTTTGTTTTCCCCATTTGAATGCACTGTACAATATAATCATCTGAAATAAACATCCATTACAAAGAATGCATTATTTTCAAAGAATGTATTATTCTACTCAACCAGCCAATCATTACTTTTCCTTCCCCTACCCCAATTCAATCTTGTGCCTATTAAAGAGATGAACAAATTACCGAGTTCTCATAATATGCCAACTAGCAAATTAAAACAATCCATTGCTCTTGAATGGGGCTCTGCATTTAAAAGCTCTCAATTCACTTTTATCCTCAATTGCTATGTTTTCTTTTGTAAACAGGACCTGACAGCCTCAAAATTGTTAAAAAGCATGTTCTTCTCTACAGATTATATACTTTCCAAAGTAAAAATCCAAATCCTCAAGAGAAAACAGAAGAGGAACATCCATTTGCTATTGCTTCTCAAATCTAGAGTCCAAGGAAAGGGTCTCAGGACTCAAATAAAACTTTAGCCTTGGTTCATTGATTTTGCTACAGGGCAGATGGCCTCTTCTGCAGTGCAAGGTGGAACCTTTTTTGCTTTGTTCATTGTAAGGGGATTGATTGCCATCTCTATCTGTACTGCAATCAGGACAGGATTTACCAAGGTCAATTCAACTCTGTTCATCTATCACCATGCTCAGCGCAACTCCATTCAACAATTACCAAGTTCAATTTGACCCCACAATTCTTTATTAGTTATCTGCTACATACAGGACACTGTGAAGTTTTCCAAAGTGGGTAAGACATGGCCTCTTCGCTTTGCTTTGCAGTGAAGCAAAAGAGAAGATGAGGTGTAGAACATCATGGCAGCCTGGACATGGGGAAACAAGGACACAGCTGATAAAATAGATGCTAGAGCAAGACTAATACTATACAATGATTCAATAAGGACTCAGAGTTCAGAAAAAAGAATGGATAGAAAGGTAGGAAAATTAGCTGCACTTTGAGGGAAATTCCAAAGCTATGCTCTTGCTGTTTCTTTCTCTAAGGGCATGGAAGTGAAATATGGGAGTATTTTGAATAATAAATTGACCTCTGCTGGACCCAGGAATTAAGCGACATGAATGGAGTTGCTACTAGAAGTGGGGAAAATCCAGAACATAAAGACTTTTCAATCTTAAAGCATAGTTAGTTTGTTAGGTTACTATTGAAGTCCTTTCGTGAAGGGGAAAGGAAATGATTGAGGCGGCACCTTAGGAAAATAAATCTCAAAGCTGAGTGGAGTACGGATTTTATTTTTTTTTAATGGAAGCAGTGAGAAGTGTTGAGTTGGTTTTTGCATTTCCCAACAATATTTAACTGCACAAAGCTGAGGGCAGGTGGGGCTGTGCATCCTGATCTGTTTGCAGTGAGACTTAGATCAATCTCCAATTCTACCCCGGGAGCACACAGGTGACAGGGGATACTTACAAACTCAGGACCATGAAAATGGTCCAGACCAACACATTCAGTGGCGAAAATCCATCCATGTATTCTCCAAATATCCACTTCATTCCCTATGCCATCTACTCACCAAACCCTACTGCCAGTATAGCTCCTCTTAACCTGCAAGTATCTGGGTTTATTTTTTCCCCCAGTGTGGGTCCCATGAACTCATGTACATAGTTTGCCTGAGAAATGTTCATTAGGAAGGAGGAGTGACGGGAAAAAAAAACCAGTGAGACAGAAACATGGAAAGATTGTAGTGTAGAAGATACTGCTATGGCAACAAGGCCTGATTCATCCGTACCTGGTAAGAAGTGTGGAGGATGGGCCACTTGAAGAGTCGGCAGGGAGCGAGTGTATTTATCCAATTCTTTCAATTGAGGATTGTGTAGGGATTATATCTTTATACTTCTGGTTACACTTGAGTGCAGGCATTCACGGAGTGTCCTTGGTTGATAGCTAGCTCAGGTGAACTTGCCATTCACTTCCAAATACATTTCCAAAGGAGTTAGCAAAGCCTAGGAGTATTAAATAATTGCATATCATGTACTCCAATGCCAAAGCTACTGCATACTTCTCCACCTACTTGGTTTGTGAGAGACCTCTGTATACTAAAGAGATGAGATATTTGTTATGTTATAAACATGGCATTTTTTCATAGTTTTGAGTTGGTGTATGAAAGCATGTGTCATTTTCTCTCTCTCTTTTTTTTTTTTTTTTTTTTTGCCAGTCCTGTCCCTGGCTTCTTTTTGCTCAAGGCTAGCACTTGAGCCACAGCACTACTTCTGGCTTTTTCTGTGTATGTGGTGCTGAGGAATCGAACCTAGGGCTTCATGCATGCTAGGCAAGCATGCTACCACTAGGGCACATTCCCAGCTCTTTTTTTTTTTTTTTTTTTTTTTTTTTTATAAACAAGAAGATTTTGCCTTTGAAGTCATCATGTTTACCTGTCTTTTCCTGCATTAATTATCTTTTCATGTTAGGACAGGAAAGGCATTTTGCTTTCACAATATTATAAATATACTAAATTCTGTTTCTTCCAATACTTTTATGGTTTGTTTGATTACATTTAAGTCTTTCATTCACTCCAAATTTAACTTAATCAGTAAGTTTGATATTTTTCAAGTGACTAATCATCTGTTCAATAATACTGCCTGAATACCTCTGTTCATGATTTGAATTACAATACTTTTTGCCAGTCCTGGAGCTTGAACTCAGGGCCTGAGCACTGTCCCTGGCTTTTTTTTTTCTCAAGGCTAACACTCTACCACTTGAGCCACAGCTCCACTTCTGGCTTTTTCTGTTTATGTGGTGCTGAGGAGTTGAACTCAGGGCTTCATGCATATGTATGCAAGACAAGCAGTCTATCACTAAGCCATATTTCCAGCCCCTTGAAATACAATTTTATGAATAGATAAGTGGATAGATGATGATGGTGGTGGTGGTAGTGGTTGTGGTAGTGGTGGTGGTGGCACTGTGATAGATGGGTAGATTCCTAATTGCATTCTGACAATGTGTCTCTTCCTGGGCTACCCACACAGCCTATACATTTTTAGGGGTCATCCTATGTTTTAGTACCTCTGTGATCTGTGTTTCTGAACAATTTTGTGCTGTAGGACAACTATCAATCACACTTACCCCTGCTAGGTTAGGTGTCATCTCCTCCAGGATATTTGCCTCCAATCCCTGCTCTTCCCAACTATGAGACTGGATCAGGGCCAAACTGTATTGAAATTTCCTGTTCACTTGTATGTCTCCTCAACTAAACAGAAGAAGAATAGAGACTAAGCATCTTTATCCATCCTTTATTGCATAATTGACCCTTGATTCATGTTTCCTGGCACAAGAATCAAGAGTGGAACAAGCCAGGGTTCATTTTGTCTCAGTTTCGTTCTATAATAAGGGGCAATAATAGATCAAAGAAGTTTCCTTCCTAACTTACATGCTGTCTTCATTGGCTACAGGTTGTTCTTCTAGGAGATTATTTTTCCCCCAAAATAAATAAAAACAGCAAAGAGTTCATGTAAACCTTCAGAAAGAGAAAGAGGAAATGCCAAAGGATGTTTGCTACTAATGAGATGGGAGAAAATGAGTCTCGATTCCAGTTAGGGGCTGATTGGGAAATTCTGAAAGTTACCATAGAATTTTCCAGAACTGCATCCTCTTGAAGAATGGGTAAACTACTGCGTGTCCACTGATGATAGCTCAAAGGTTGTCCAGAAGGAGTAACTTTCCTATACTTCCCAGATGGAGTTGGTGGGCAGTCAAGCGAGAGCTTTCGTAACTAGATAAGATGGAGAGAGGAGGAATGGAGAGGGCTGGCCACTCAGCGGGGATGCAGTCAACACATACGTGAACTCAGAGGTGGGCCAAGCACACAGATACCACTACCGTAGCCTACCAACAACTGCGATGTGGAAAACTAACATTGTACATGAGCCATTCTTTGTGAGCAACCATGATTATTTTCCACTCTCTTCAAAATACTTAAGGGTTTTAGCTATACACACCACTCTATTTGGTGTCACGGTGGACCAAAAGGCACCTTCCAAAGGAAATGTTCTTCATACACTGTGTAATGATTCAATGACATCATTTTCTAATTGTAAACACAAAATTATTTTCAGATATGTGAGCTTATAAAGTTTGTTTCTCTTGGATTTTCTTTATTTCACCATCTTTCCCAATTCCAATTCATGGCATGGGTAACTATCACGATGATGGTTCACCGTAGCATTAATAATGTGGCTCATATTCATAGTAACATCCTCAGTGCTTTGAAGACTCTATAAAGCTGCACTGTTGTTGTTTTTCCTTTTAAGATGAGTATCAAACTTCCCCAATGACTTTCCCTCTGTTCCTCCCCTGTGCTGAGCTCCCAACTAGTTACACAGGCGCATGCGGCATGTAGGCTGCTCCATTTAAGGAAGCTCACTGCTCACTGCTTCAAGAACAGAAAGGCTTAGGTTTTTGTAATACCTAGCTATATACTTTGCAGCTTAAAATTTAGCTACTTCTTCTCTGTTCAAAGGATGCAGAGATGAAAATAATACATGAGAAAAGTGAGCTTTCAGAGATGGTTTTGAAAGATCTTTTTTTTTTCAAGTATACAATATTCATTGGTTCAAAGCAAAGAGTCAGAAACATATTAATTAGAGTGTACGAATATACATCAGTCTATTGGAGCGTGCTGAGCATGCCTTTCTTCCCTCTCAGCACATTATTCCCCTACTTGGACTGTTTTGTTAACTTTTAAAAATATTCCTCTTTGCCTTGTAAGATTAGCTGAAGGATGTCCTGTACTGCTTTCCAATAGCCATGTATGTCAGATTACCACAAACTGGTTCCCTTTAGATTTTATAGTTTTCAAGATCAAAAGCTATACTTGCATTACACTGGGTTGAAATAAAGGAGACAGTAGGGTTATGTTTCTTCTGGAGGCCCGGCAAAAGAACCCATCCCAGCATCTCCAGGCCATTAACATTCCTTAGCTCAGGGCTCCATCTCTTTACTCTCAAAGCCAGCAGTCTGGCATCTTCCCTCCCTTCTGATCTCTACTCCTCTCCATTTTCTTTATGATCTTATTGAACCTGCCAAGATAACTCACAGTAGTCTCAAAATCATAGATAGGTAGATAGACTTCATTTTTTCCAGGTAATGATAAATATCTACAAAATCTAGAGATTAAGGTGTGGGACCATTTTTCAGTCTACTATACCTACTCACTGATTGCTTTTTTCACTTCTTGATGTACAATTATTTTTCCCTTCTCTGGATCCCATACCATCAGTCTGGGAGGTTTCTCTTAGTTCTCACATGGCACTATTGAGAACTACTTTAAAATGTGGGGTTAATCTATTTACTCTTAAATGTCAACCTCTTGGTGATAACATTTGCGTACTTCACCTATGCACTCAGACAGACCTCAAACTTGACCCATCACTTCCTAGCTCTCCCCCTGATTAAGGAAGGAGCTTCTACATTTATGCTGAATCAGAAAACAGAGAGTAGAGCCAGATTCCCCCCCATCCAAATCTATGCTTAAGCCACCTAAAAGTGAGAACCTGCCTCATTTACTCAGTTCCTTAATAGGAGAATAACAATAATTACAACATTGAACACATACATTTATTTTATTAATTAAATATATGAGAATGGATTAGAATGATGACTGGCATATATCCACTCCAAATCATAAATTATTGCTTCCCAGTTGTAAAATTATTATAAGACCTAGGGTGATAAATAAAACCACAGAGTTGGACCACATCACAATTTGCAATAGTAAATTGTCAATACATCCTGGCTTTTATCATCATTATCATCATCATCAACATCATCACCCATCATCATCTGCATTTAACCTCACTTGGCTTACTGAAGTCCCATAGAATGAAAAAAAGGCTGTGTTTCAACAATAGGAATGTAGTGTAATGTATTCAATTTTGCGTTAATAGTCTGAACTGAAATATTTTAGGCTGCTTCAAAGGCTCACTATATCACAAGTTTAAAAATTTTTGAAAAGTTAAGAGTATTAAAATGGGCAGCTTTTGTTACTTTCACTAATGAAATACTACTCATAACTTAGGGATTTAAAATATTTCACTGTTTTAAGAACTATCATGAGGGGCCTTGGTGTTAACTCAAGGCCATATCTAACAACCACTCACCAGAATATTATCATAGTATCAAAGCATTTTAGTTATTGTTTTCATAGGATCTTCAGAGTTACTCATTTGTTTCCCAGGCAAATTAAGCTATTTTTCCTTCCCCCAAAGAATTATAGTAAATAGAATAGAAACTTGTGGAATCATCTTCCTCTCTCACAAATGAAGCAACAGACGAGCCATGCAGCCTATCAGCTGGTCCAAGTTCCTCAAATGAAGTTTTACTTTTGCAAAATGAGCCCTCTGACTTCCTACATTCGGTGAGCTGCATTATGAGCAACATGACTGGCAGCTACGCTTGTTGCAATTTTTTAAATATGTGGCAAAAAAGCAAAATATCGACCATGTATTATCTGAACCAAGATGCCAAACTATCTAACTTGTTTCTCCAGGCTAGCAGTCCAACAACAGGGTCGGCCCCCAGGAGCCAGTCCAGGTTGTCGGTCTGTCCATCCACACAGGACATCTGCAGGTAAGTGCTGAGCCAATGATCTTACTCAATGTTTCTTAGACAAAATGTCTGGTATGTTTCTTGTATATTCTGAGAATGTGTGGCTCTTGCTTCTGCTTTACATTTCCATAACATTTTGTACTGGCTTAATTTTTTGTTTCCTTTTAATTCATTTCTTTCTGTTGATCTTTATTTACCAACTTCTGGTCATACTCTCATTTTTCATCATTCTCTCTCTCTCTCTGTTCTCCATGACTTTCCTCTCCATTCCCATTTCCCATCCTTTGCCTGCTGCTACATCTAGATCTGCCACCTTGCATGACATGTCAGAAGATGCATTTGAGCAGTGCACCCCTGTCATGGTGCTGAGTCCTGCTAGGAAGGAATCTGGCAAGAAACCAGTAAAACAGAAGCCTAGGAGGCGGCGCAGAGTCTCTGAGAGATATGAGCATGCACAAGAGCAAGCAAAAGAGAGAAGAAATGACTTTCACCTCCCGATCTCAAGTCCCAGGTGGAGGGACCTTCAGAGAGATTCTTCGGATTCATCTTCCACAGATGAGAGTCAGTGGATTCAGGCAAAAAGAAGAGCCCAGGCTAAATTCCGACTGTCACGAAGAAGGAGAAATAATATTAAATCAAGTGAAAGCTTGGTTGGTTCTTCCACTCAGGATGGAATTGAACTTGTTGATCTGGGAGCCAAAAAGGTGAAGCAACAGGAGCTGATGGAATGTGAGAAGTGCTCTTTAAGCCTCTGCAGAGGAAAAGTTACAAGGTACCGAGAAGGCAGCCCCTCACAGACCACAGGATCCTTCGAGGTGAAAAGACCTTCAAGGAACCACCAGGGAAACAAAGGCAGGGGCTGCCACAGAGATGGTCATCTCTTGCCTACTCTTAGGCCCAGTGAAACAATCAGGGACAGATTTGCAGAAATGGACTCCAGCACTGACATACTGACAGTTACAGGAGGTGGCGCGTTGGCAGATGACATGGGGTTCCAGGTGAATAGCTCTGTTCAGACGCCTCCTGGTGCCCATCAGGAAGGGGCTGATAATTTAAAAGTTTGCAGGTCAGTAACTGTGGTAGAGAAAGACTGATGTCATCCATACCTCGTCCTTCCTGCTGTGAGTTAGGTGCACGGTAGCAACCTAACTAATAATAATGATGTGTAGGCAAGTTGTGGTGTGTCTGACTAGATATAAAATTGCTGACATGAGAAAAGATGAGTGAGAGAAAAATCCATGGGTTTGACCAAGTGTCTATGCCATCCTAGTCAGGACAATAATTGTGGAGGAGATATGAATTGAGAGTGTGTGGACCCCCAGTGGTTAAAAGCAAATTTGATGAACTGGTAACATATGTTTAATAAGGTAGGGCTCATCAAGGTCAGATTTTGTTTTCTTTCGCATCAGAAAAACTGCCTCTGCTCTTGTCTCTCATTTGTCCCCCAACTGTCTGACTCAGCAGGGTAACTGGAGGCTGAAAGGACATGGCCACAGGTCATGGGCACAGCAGTGGGGTGACTGGCGCCTCGTGGGAAGGACAATCACATCGTGACAGACTTTAACTTGTAGATGTCTCATTGCTATGAAACTGTGTGCTTATACTCTGAAATACAAGTGTTGGCTTTTGTTAAGCCAGGTTGTAGGACTATCTGTAACAGCAGGCAAAAGTGAAATTTTAAGCAACAAAGATTTCAAAACTTTCATATTCTGCTCTATCATGTGAGCTGCTTGGATTCTATTTGAGAGCATGTGGCAATTTTCATGGCAGGATGCTTCGTGGCTTGGGTGTATGGTTATAAAACTTGAAATTAAGTGACAAAACACGTATGCCTGTTTTATATGACCCACATGTCTCAGAGAATGGGGTCCTGGTTCCTTCAAGGCGGGAGCAGGTAGAAGGAGGCTCTGTGAGTAATTGGTTCTCTGAAATTTCTGTAAGTAAGTAATTCTAAAGTATTCATTCAGCCAGGCACCAGTGGCTCAGACCTATAATCCTAGATATTCAGAAGGCTGAGATCTGAGGATCACAGTTCAAAGCCATCCCAGGCAGGAAATTTTGTGAGGCTCTTCTCTCCAATTAACCACCAGAAAACTAGAAGTGGTGCTGTGGCTCAAGTGGTAGAGGGCTAGCCTTGAGCTCAGGGACAGCATCCAGGCCCAGAGTTCAAGCCCCATGACTGACAAAAAAAAAAAAAGTTCATTCATTGATTCAACCTGGCATCAACTGTGAATCAGGCTTTATACATTATCATAATTGGATTGTTTATGGCATGATGGAGCTTTTAACCTAATGGGGAACAGGATACCGCTCAAAACAAATTATTTTACAAGTATTATATATATTTATAATTATGATAAGGAATTTGGGGAATTACAACAAGGAGGCTTAACTTTATTCTGGGGGATCAAAAAGTGCAAAACATCCAGAAGATCAAAAGATGGGCATAAATTGATCAAGGGCAGGACCAGAAAGAGCATGGGAGCAGAGAATGCTATTAGCAGGAAGCTAGGACAGAGGAGGAGCTTAGCAGTCCAGGGAACTGAAAACCTGCTGTTGTGGCGAGGGTGTGGTGGACCATGAAGAAAAGGATGGAGAAGTGGACTGGGCCATATGAAACATGCTAATGGATTTCAAAGATATTTAAAAGTAAGGTGATACCATGCTGATTTGTGTATTAATGTCAGTCACTTATAACCTTTCGAATGTGATTTATATGTGGCTTTTCTGTAAAGTTAGGGGACAGGCTGAACAACATTTTTGTTCTAAACTGTTTCTCCTTCCTACTTGTAACATAATCCGACATAAGAGAGTCAAAAGAAGCTAGCTTTAAACTTAATGGTAATAGGAGAAGAAAGTAATGATCCCAATCAAAGCTCCAGTGATGGCTTACCTCCTGTGCAAGTACTGCATTATAGAACCACTTGCAAAGAGCTATTATTTCACTTGCATTTCTACAAATTATTAGAATGAATGTCAAAATATACCAACTAAAAGGTGTGATGGACAGTATATTATGCTAGATGCTGAATATATAAAATAGAGCCAAAGGTGAGGTTTTTCATGTTAGTGGTCTGATTGCTAAGTGGGGAAGCTCATTGCATCTCCAAAAAGAGAGGAGGTAAAGCCAGTAGGAAGGCAAAGAAAGATAAGAAGATAAAATTGCAGCAATTTGAAGAAGGAAAATTGACTCAAGGTGAGATGGCACAGAAGCCTTTAAGAAGATGAGGGACTAGAGTTGAAAACTCTGAGATTAGATTAAATGTGTGGGCCATGTTTCAACTACTCAAGCCAGAGAATATACCACTGTTATGTCACACATGGTTGTGACTCACATTACAAAAATGTTAGCAAGACCTTCATCTGAACAAATAAATCAGGTGTCATAGGGGCAATCTGTAATTCCAGCTATATGTGGGAAGGGGTGCTCTAGGAAGATTACAGTTGGTAGCCTACCTGTATAAGGATGAGGTTCTATTAAAAAAAAAACTACAGCAAAAAAGATTAGATAGATAGCTCAAGTACACATCACAAAGAAATAAAGCTGCTGATTAAAACCCCCAGTATCATGAGAAGTAGAAACCAAACCCTTTTGCTTAAAAAGACTTGATGAAGAGTCATATAGCTAGTGTCTCTGAGGGGTGCTGACTGTTGACAAGGCATTCTAGACTTAGCCGGAATTTGGTTAGGCATACTTTACTGTGAGTTGAGTAAGCTACCATAATGAAAGGTCATGGAAGGAAAGAGCAAATGACATTTTTCCATTCTATCTAATGAATAGCAGCAACCTTAGTGGTAGCTTTGGTGAGAGCAAAAGACAAATGGATCAGATGACTCCAAAACCTTTGCTCTGGAAAGAGAGAAAATGATGATGTCGTGGACACATGCAAGAGAGATCAGAGGTCAGCGGACTTGAGAAAGACATGATTGATTCAACTATAAGCAGACTATTAGATGACTATTAGATTATCCAATGTCAGCTCTCCACAGACAACATGAGACATGTTATTGAAATCCAGGAGAGCAATCAAACCTGCAGAAGCATAATTTTCCACCATTTGTGAACTATACAAAGTACAACACTAATCGGTCGCATATATGGCGTTATTTGTGCTAACATGGTGCACTCACCCTGGCAGTAGCCAAAAACATGAAAGTTCTTCTCATGGCCAGGGAGAATAGAGAGCTTTAGTCATCATCTTCAGAGAGGTGACAACAATGATCAGAAAGTGAGTTAGATCTTGACAAGGGATCATATGCAGGAGAAAAGCCTGCAGATTTACAGGCACTGGAAAGAGGGCCCCCTGTATGGGGGGAGGGGCAGGGAAGCTGACTATGAAAGAAGGAGCTAGAACTAGCCTCCCACTGCTTCAGACATGCATGCATAGACAGGCCCAGCCTTTGCCACAACCGCAAAGCAGAAGAAGCTCCCTGGCCCTTCCTCCTTTTCTGTTCCTGGCATTTAGTTGCCACATGGACACTGTACTGGCTTTCACAACCTCTTTACTGCTTTCTTTTGAAAATCTCCAATAGCCAATTGCAACTTGGGACTGAAATCAGCATGCTATTATATCTCTACCTGTGTACCACCTGGGGGGGTCTTTGCTCTTTTCTATATAACATTTACATTTTAAAAAATCATGCATGGATCAGACCGTGTGAGGGCCTTACTGAAAACTTCCCAGTGGCCTCTACATTGCCCTCGCAGGAAGGCGCACAATTGTTAGGAAGATTTGCATTCTGCAGAGGTAGAATCTCCATCCGCTCTGTCCTCTCCAGCTTCCACACCCCTCATTAACGGTGACCTGTTCATGCTGGTCTGCGCCTGATTTTCCTTCCTTTCAAGACCCAGAGTGACATCACATCCCCCTTTTGATGCTCAGCACACTAATTCCGACTCATTCTTTCTTGATTTAAATGTTATTTCTTTTGGGGATTCACTTCTACAGCATACATTTGGGGTGGAGTCGGGGATGGGGGGTCCTGAGGGCTTGAACTCATGATCTGAGCACTGTTCTGGAGCTTCTTTGCTAAAGGATAGCATTGTACTTGAACCATAGCTTCACTACCACCTTTTTTTTTATCGTTAATTGAAGATTAAGAGTCTTGTGAACTTTTCTGCCCAAGCTGGCTTCAAGCTGTGATCCTCAGGTCTCTGCCTTCCAAGTAGCTAGGATTATAGATGTGAAACACTGGCATCTGTGGTATTTATTTTTGTTTTAGTTGCACTGAGGTTTGAACTCATGCTTGCTATCTAGCCACTGAATATTTGAGACATATTGCTTTAGGTATTTTTGTTTGTCCAGATTGAGTCTAACATTTTTGCCCAGACCAGTTTGTACCACAATCTCCCTATGTACACATGTGTTAGTAGATTATTTACTGGTTAGAATGACAGGTAAGTGCTGTTGCACCCAGCTTGTTGGATGACATAGGCTCTTGCTACCTTTTTGCTCAGGCTGGCCTCATTCCTCCTTTGTCCAGTTGTCTGCCTCCTGAGTATCTGAAATAACTGGTTTGAGTAACCATGTCTGGTTCATAGCCTGAATTTTCATTGCTTTCGGTGATTCATTGTGTCAAACTTGATCATTACCATATCCAAAACATCTGAAGCACAATCTAGCAGACAGAACATGCTCGACACATAATTTTTATAACCACTAGGTGAAATCATAGCCCTGGCTTGCTGGATTCCCTCACCTGCTACAGCTCCTAGCCCTAGCAGCTATCAGGATTGACTGCAGAACTTATTCACAGAAAGACCTTATTCACCAATGCAATTTGTATTTCTAAAATGTTTCTAATGATTTAGTGCTTCTGAGGCTGGGACCATACCTTGAAAAACACAGTTTTATGATACAAATTCTCCTCCTTTGAAAGTGGGAAGAAAAAGGAGAAAAAGGAACTAAAAGAACGAGTCTGGAAAATGAAATGAAGGCTGCCGGTAGTTTTCTATCATGTTCCCTGGAATGCGGATAGGAGCAAAGCTGAGTTAACATCACAGGGTTGTGCCAGGGCAGAGTGAGTCCTGCCACTAAAACCATGAGCTGAACAAGTCCCTCAGTTTTTCCAGGAACCCAGCCTTCAGGGTTGGGTGGGTTGCTTCCATGAAAAACCACTTCCTCATCCCAGCCCTTCCCTTCCCACCCTGGAATCCATAAATTTCCTGATTTCTCAGGTTTCAATTATTCTCATCCCATCTCCCACTAAGTCCTGTCATTTCACTGTCGAGAAATTGCTTCTGAACTGTGCCATCTTTCTCATTCCTACAGTGCAGTTCTGGTTCTTCTCTACACTTCCTATCTTGCCCACATCCACCTTATTCACCTTCTACCTGTTTTAGTCAGGACTTCTCTCTAACGTTAAAATGGACAAACCCAACTCAATGAAGCTAAAGCAAGAAGGGACATATTAACCACAGAAATAGTGAAGCCAGATGGTTTCAGAGACTCTTAAAAAGAAGTCCAACAGTATAACTCATGGTTTTTATTCTCTCTGTCCTCTCTCTTTAGCTCTCTTCTGCTTTTTGTGCTGCCATTTTCTCCAAAGGCAAACCTGCTTCCTCTGTGTAGAAGAGGGAAGATGCAGTGCTAGCAGAGGTTGCTGCAGGTTTACATTTCCTGACAGTGGCCTAAAGTCTTCAAGTGCTTACACATAAAGTGACAGGGAAGGGATATGATCAGCCTGCCCCAGGTCACCGTCATCCTTGAGTCTATCCTATCATTCACCAGGGGTAGGGGACATCATGCTTGAGTGAAGTCCTTGGATAGGAAGTCTATATTTTAATCGCAGCTATCAGCAGCTTCTCCAAAGTCTGATAAACTGGAGACAGGACATTACAGCAGCAAAAAAAAAGGTCAACATCTGTATCAGAAGAAGTGAAAATATACACTCGATTTCAAACAATTTAATACTCCAGATGTAAATACCACACCATTCATAGTTTTATATGCATTAGATGTTAAAATAATGATAATTTGTATAGACTGGGTTAAAGACACTGCATAATTACAATTATTTAAAAGAAAGTTAAAAAGAATTATAAGTCAGTGGGGGGTGGGGGGGGGAGAGAAAACAGCACTGTTCAACTACCCTGCCATTGCATGCAACTCTTCTTCCTTCCTCCTAATGTCTTCCTTTTCCTCTCCAGATGTTCGTGCTTTGCCATGCTTCTGTGTTCTCAGTGTTGCCCTACTGTCTGAAGCTTTTCCAAGTTGTTGTGATCTACTATGATCTCTTGCTCCTTAGAATTCCTCTATCATTCATAACCAATCTGTCATATACATTTTTGCAGTTGTTCTCTAGTTTCAGGTGTTTTCATTTTCTTTTCGCTGGAGAATTATTCTTTGAAGATAGGTGAACGCAAGATTTGTGTCATACCCATTTTGTTCCATATGCAGAACAATAGCCTACAATATTCAGAACAATTCTTGCACAGCCCAGACATAACTTTTGAAATGGCTTTCATAATCAGTGAATGCGAGGAGAGTCCATGAGACTCTTATCTCCAATTAACTACTAAAAAGCCAGAAGTAGAACTGTGGCTTCTGTAATAGAGCACTTGCCCTGAGCATAAAAGCTCAGAGACAGTGCCCAAGCCCTGAGTTCAAGCCACAAGACAGGCCTTAAAAAAGAGAGAGAAGAAGTGGAGCCCAAAGGTAATTAATAATTCCTGGCAATATTTTAGCTCTAACTTGGCCTGAATGGTGAATTTAAGAATATACTTTAATATTATGCTGTAGCTTTTATATATCATAGATATTCTCATTTTATCTTTTTGTTCTCTCTCAACCCTACTCATTCCCTCTAGTGCCTGGTACCATTTTTGCATGTGTACATTGAATATTAAAACTACGTATACTCATCTTTTCTCTCTCTATTCTCCTATTCCAACTCCTCTTCACACCTCTTCACACACACACACACACACACACACACACACACACCACAAGTTTCCACTTCTTTGTATTCATTTTTAAGTATAACTTATGTGTACATACGAGTTGCACTCTTGCATCCTTTCCTACAGGTACCATACTTTCGTCAATCTCTCTGTATATATCTGCATAGGACTCTGTGGATATTTTCATTAGTTTATAGTGGAGTTGCAAGCCTTTCTTTTTGATGGCCTCATGGGCTCCTGTGCTCAAAGGAAGCATGTGGCTGTAGGAGTGAAGACCCCATGTAACCCAAATTTCATGTATAATTCACAGAGCCCCTTACCAATCACAGTTACAAGTTTGGACTTTCTTCCAATGATGAAGGGAACATTTCTGCAGTCTTTTAGCAAAACAGTGAGTCTTGGTTCTGTGTTTTGGACAGTCACTCAGGCTATTGTTAGAAAATCATATTGGTAAGACCAGGTCGAAAGCCAAACAACAACAACAACAACCAGTTAGAGAACCAAGGCAAAGAAGAAAGGAAAGAAGAGAGTAGTTGTGGGGGGAAAATAAAGAGGCAGATGGGATTTTTTAAATATCTTGAAAGCAAATCAAGCAAGACTTGATAATCAATTATATACATTGTTTCTAATTTTAAAAATTGGGTAGATTATAGAACCTACCTTAACTATTGAAAGAAAGCTAGGCTAGAGAGAAATAATGAAAAGGGATATTATGATCCTAAGGCAAATATCTAGGAAGTGGTATGTATAAAAGTTTAAAGTTCCAAGGGGACTTTTTGACAGTGGGGGATATACATAGGGTCTCAAGTATCCTAGTGGTAATTGTGAAGTTCTCTTATGGAAAAAAAATATCTTTCAACTAGGAAGATGAAGGAATGGTAGCTCCTGTAAAATAGCATTAATGACATAAGGACAGAGAAAGAATGACCTAGAAAACCTAGTTCGTCAAGGAAAGTCTCATAGGTGGAAAGAGAGATGAACTGTAGAGCATCTTTTTGTTTTGCATTTAATTTAGATGGTCCTTGAGCTCAGAGAGAACATTTGAAGATACAGAAAACTGAAGGATCGGTTTATTGTCTCCACCAAAAGGTAGGAAAGTATGGAGTACCAAGTGGAAGAATTAGTCCTGTCTAGAAATAATGATGTCTTACTTTGCAATAGGAGTAATAGAGAAAATAACAGATATGGACACATGCAGATTTATAGATTTTTCCATTGTAGGGTCAACTGCTCAGAGCAATAAAATTGTAAATCTTGCATAGTTTTGCTCAGTCTAGCCATGGTACACATAGGAAGATAAACAAGCATTGTGGAAAGCCTTGTGCAAGTTCATAAGTATACCTATGAAGGCCATAGATTGTAAGAAATATAATTTACCTCTGCAGTATATCAGATACAGATAAGGAGTGGGTAGCTGAACATGAGCTGAAGGGTGTGACATCATAGAATATGTACATTACCAGCTTAGTGTGCACATGCTTTGGCAAATTGAAAGTGGAGGAGAGCCTGTAGTATCAATAAGATGTTCACAGTCAAACTGGAAGATCAGCGAGTGATCTTCCAATGCACTCTTCTTTACCTTAACCTTTCTTTCAAGCAGTTGTTCACCATTGGCAAGACATACATCCACCCATCATCCCATCTGCTTACCCATCTGCTCAATGAAGACCTACAGAACACTAGCATATGGTAGCAAAATTCATCCTATGGCTGGAAGATGAGCTGTCTAGTATTCAGTGTTCACCTGAGATAAGTTACCCTAAGTGATGAAAGCAAGAAGTTCTTATGTCTACGAGGCAATAGACACCAGAGATAGCCCACATGTTCACTCTCTTCTGTGTGCTTTGGCTTTTGTTTTGTTGAGTCTTGTAGAAATTAATAGCAACCTTTGTCCTGTTCATTTAAATAACAGCTGCATTGGTAGGAAATACAGGTGTGAACATGGCTGGTAGTGTGCCAAGGGCAAAGCACTTGGAAGACTATTCAACATAGTCAGAGACCTTCTGACCCATTCCAACACTTTTTTTCCTCTCTCTCTACTGGGGAATGGTTAACTGGCCCACTCATCATTAGGCAGACATAAAATGGGATAATGGAGATGTCCATTGCATAGGAATGCACTCTAGACACCATTCCTAGCACGATGCTGTGTGTTAGAACTAATTTCCTTCTTGAATTGAGTACATTTCTTCATTGCAGTCTTCCATAAAAGCTCTGATACACAGCATGCTTCTTTATTTTACACACTAAGAATCTGTCCCCCAAACGCAAAGAATTCATAATACACATTGTAATAGTATGTTTGTGATAGTTGCACAGTGTATCGGCATTTATCTCATTCATTTTTATTTTGAGTGAACAGAAACAATGATGATGCCCACACAGAACTTATGAAAAATGACTCAAAATGATTATAGAAATGCATTTTTAATCCTGCATTTATATCTTTTAAGGACATGCCTTTTTTCAAATTTTTATTATCAAACTGATGTACAGAGAGGTTACGGTTTCATACGTTAGGCATTGGATACATTTCTTGTACTGTTTGTTACCATGTCCCTCATGCCCCACTCCCTCCTCCCCCTTTCCCTTTCCTCCCCTGAGATGTTCAGTTCACTTACACCAAACAGTTTTGCAAGTATTGCTTTTGTAGTTGTTTGTCTTTTTTTACCCTGTGTCTCTCAATTTTGGTATTCCCTTTCAATTTCCTACTTCTAATACCAGTATACACGGTTTCCAATATACTCAGATAAGATTACAGAGATAGTGTAGGTACAACCACAGGAAGGTGATACAAGAACATCATCAATAATAGAAGCTACAGTTACACATGGGACGTTGAAAGTAGTTACAACTGTGATATAACAATTGTTTCCATAACATGGAGTTCATTTCACTTAGCATCATCTTATGTGTTCATAAAGGTATAGCTATTGGGCCTTGTGATGCTCTGCTATGACTTGCCTAAACCTGTACTAATTATTCCCAATGAGGGAGACCATAGAGTCCATGTTTGGGTCTGGCTCACTTCATTAGTATAATTTTTTCCAAGTCCTTCCATTTCCTTACAAATGGGACAATGTCATTCTTTCTGATAGAGGCATAAAATTCCATTGTGTATATGTACCACATTTTCCTGATCCATTCGTCTACTGAGGGGCATCTGGGTTGGTTCCAGATTCTAGCTATGACAAATTGTGCTGCGATGAGCATTGGCATTGTTGTGCTGGTGGCTTTACTGTGATTTTGTTTGTGGTATTTTGGATAGACACCCAAAAGTGGGGCTGCTGGGTCATAGGGGAGTTCTATATTCAGCCTTCTGAGGAATCTCCATACTGCTTGCCAGAGTGGCTGAACCAGTTTACATTCCCACCAACAATGAAGTAGGGTTCCCTTTTGGCCACATCCCCTCCAACAATTGTTATTGTTAGTTTTCTTGATATAGGACATTCTTACTGGGGTGAGATGGAATCTCAATGTTGTTTTGATTTGCATTTCTTTTATGGCCAGTGATGTAGAGCACTTTTTCATATGTCTCTTGGCCATTCTCATTTCCTCATCAGAGAAGTCTCTTTGTAAGTCTTTAGACCACTTGAGGAGGGGGGCTATTGGTTCTTTGCAGTTGCGGTTTTGTTTTGGAAGAAGGTCACTTTTTTAGTTCTACATATATTTTAGAGATGAGGCCTTTGTCTGTTGAATGGCTGGTAAAGATCTTCTCCCAGTCTGTGGGCTTTCTGTTTATCTTGCGAGCTAAGGACATGCTTTTTTTAGCAGGGTTTTGTCCCCCATAGTTTTCCCTGAAGATAATTCTTCTAGAAATAGAATGTCAGTGTAATCAATAATACTGATTACCTTGATTGGTAAATTATTCTATATGACCAAAACCAAGTGGACAGAGTAATTACCTGCTAATGTGGCTAAGCAGTTCGCTACAATTTTTTTTTTAAATACAATGGACTCTGTAACAAATTAAGGGGTTATTGTGATAAGACATTTTATCTTTTAATAATTGCTATATTTAGCAATTATGTAATCATACCAAAGGACAAAATACTTACTAAAATATTAAATATTTATTTAAGCCAGGTACTGGTGGCTCATGCCTATAATTGTAGCTCCTCAGGAGGCTGAGATCTGAGGATTGCAGTTTGAAACCAATCCAAGCAAGAAAGTCCATGAGACTCTAATCTAATAAACTAAAAAAAAAAAAAAAAAAACACCTGAAAGTGGCCTTGTGGCTCAAGTAATAGAACACTAGCCTTCACCAAAAGAAGTTCAAAGACAGCACCCAGGCTCTGAGTTCAAGCCCCAGGACCTGTAAAAAGTATTTAAATGGCTTATCTATTTCTTAGTGTAAGAACAATATGTATTTAAGAACATAGCTTCCTTTAATGAATTTACATCAATTCAGCAATGTGAAATTTCTGTTCTCTGGGGAAAAAAATAATAAGTTACAACTTACCCTCTCTTGTCTCACATAAATTCATCTTCACAAATAGTTTGTGTATTACATTTAAATCCTATGTGTATTTATGGAAACAGAAAATGAGCAGTGTATGTGTAAACTGGTAGATATTCTTCACAAATGTCATTAAATTATTTTCCTGATGGATGAATAAAATCAAATAGACAGTCAGACAGCAGATACAAATATACTGCCCCCTAACCATTTGTCCATTGATTGAAGGACATCTAGGCTGCTTTTATAACTAACCTATAGGGAAGCAATGCACATGTTTGTGCAGGTGACTTTACTGCATCTGACTTACAACTTTCTGGATAAATGCCCAAAAGTGGTTTCCCAGATCTATGTTTAGTTATATGTTGAGTCCTATGCTTAGTTTTTTTAGGAATCTCCAAACTGCTTTCCACAGTTATTGTACAAGTTTACATTCCCACTAAATCCAACCCAATAACATCTCTAAGAAAGTCTATAGCTTCTTCTGTTTTTTGGAATATCCATCCTCATATACTGGAGCTAGGCTGAAAATTAAAACATGATTATTCAGATTGTCAAGTGTTAACTGTGGAGATAGACAATGCTCAGAGGCCCTGAACATAGATTAATCTTGAGCATCTGTCCCAGGGAGCTTTAATTAAAGCTAAAGTCAGCTTGACTCCCATTCTCCCACAGCTCTCCCCCTCCTTTGCCAGTGAGTTGCCTCAGCTCTACAGACTGTTATAAGAGCATTTGCTCACTTTAACATTGACCTTGCCTATTGCACTATTCTCTTCGCTTTGTGTCTAGTCTTTTTTTTTTTTTTTTTGTCAGTCCTGGGCCTTGGACTCAGGGACTGAGCACTGTCCCTGGCTTCTTTTTGCTCAAGGCTAGCATTCTGTCACTTGAGCCACAGCGCCACTTCTCGCCGTTTTCTATATATGTGGTGCTGGGGAATCGAACCCAGGGCTTCATGTATACAAAGCAAGCACTCTCGCCACTAGGCCATATTCTCAGGCCTGTGTCTAGTCTTTCTAAGACAATATTGCCAATCACCCTTCCTTCTTTTCCAAGGCAGAAACTTTATTTAATTTTTTATTGCCATAGTAACAAAACATGAGACCTACCCTTTTAATAAGGTTTAAGTGTACCATCTTGTACTTGTTGTTAGTTATGGTTACAATACAGTACAGCAGATCTCTAGAGAAAAATCATTTTGTGTAACTGATAATTACACCAACTGGATAACACTTATTACCACACCCACCACCCAGCCTCTCAAAGATGCCAGTATATACTCTGAGTCTATGTATATTCAACTACCTAAATGTGTCATATAAGTGATGTAGCATAATACTTTCCCTGTGTGACTGGTTTATTTCACTTAGCATAATTTCCTCAAGATATATCTAAAAGTGAATCTAATTCTGCGTCAAAAGATAAGATTTCTGTTTTCTCTTCTTTCTGATTTTGAGGCTTGAATTCAGGGTCTGGGCACTGTCCCTCAGCTTTTGTGCTCATGGCTGGCACTCTATCAGTTGATCCACAGCTTTACTTCCCATTTTCTAGTGATTAATTGGAGATAAAATTCTTACGGACTTCATGCCCAGGCTGACTTTGAACCGTGATCCTCAGATCTCAGCTTCCTTCCTGAGTAGCCAGGATTGCAAGTGTGAGTCACCAGCATTCTGCACAATTTCTCTTTCTAAGTTTGAATGCTAATCCACTGCATATGCATTCTACCTTTTCTCAATGTGCAAGGACACACAGTTCTTTCCTCAGCTTGACTATTGTGAAGAATGATGCAATTAACATGGGAGTTCAAATATCTATTTTGAGGTTCTAATTCCAATTCTTTTAGATAGTGAGTCAGAAGTAAGACTGCAGCATCAGACCACCAAGTTTCTATTTTACATCATTTGGTAATACCCTCACAATTTTCAACATAAGTTGCACCATTTCACATTCCTAACAGCCTAAAGTTCTTTTCATTTTCAAGAGGACCTTTTATCTCTTTTTATTAATAGCCATTCCAATAATTCTGGGGAAATATAGAGCTGTGGTTTTAATGAGCACTTTTCTGTTTTTTATACTCATATACAAACAAACTTGGTATGGACCCCATCCATTCTAACTTGCACTGGAACTTATGTTGCTCTTCAACATAGAGGCTCTCACAGTACAATGTCCCTAAATGTCAAGCATTATAATCTATGGATCTTCACATTTATCAGAACTTCTTTGTACAGTCTAAATATAGTACATAATCAACAAGTTATTTATTAAGAAAATGAGTGAATGAAGATTGTGCAATCTTCACTCACTGTTTGGAACTGCTTTAAGGCATCAACATTTTACCAAGACACTTACTTGCCTGTGTCAAAGAATTCATATGCAGAGGAAAATGTCTAAGCAAAAGCATTCTCGGTTATCTATAAATAAAATGCTTGCTTTGACAATTATCCATGGCAATGTGAGACTTCCTTTGATGTAGTGCTTGGCAGGTGAGATTAATGCATGGGCAAAATTAGAAAGAAGCCATGGTTGAGGGTGAGCTTACTTGATTTGGGACACTTTGGAATAGCAAAGAAAGAATGATCACAAAATCAGTTTGCATTAAGAATTTCTTTCACATGCAAAAAAGAAAATAAACTAAAAACTTGTAATTAGGTGATTTGTCTAAGCGCGCTATTGTTTTTGATGTACAAAAGCTTTATTCTGTATCTGATCATGTTTCTTTCATTATGTCTGCATAGTAAATCCAAATGAGTTTGTATTATCTGTCCTTTTGTTTTCCCTATTCATCTCACTGCATTCACATAATAACATTGTATCCAAATAGCTATGAGACTATCCACTTAGCAATATCTCTACTTAATTTTTTAATCTTATTAACAAACACACAAAAATATCCAAGATATTATAAAACAGATGTTTATGATAAATGAAAAGGTAGAGAAAATTACGACCTTGGAACATATATTAAATACTAATTATCCATTTGGTTAAAACTCTGGAAATGTGGAGAGTACAAGGAAAATCTAACATATTCCCAGCGATGCCTTTGGGTTACAGAGCTTCCCTAGCATTCATGAAACCCTATAATTACAAAAGAAACCTAAAAGATGGTGGTCTGAGCTTAGCCAGAGTATAGTTCTGCTTAATAGGAAAATGTCCGAAAAGGTACAGCTCAGCTGTTGATCTGCCTTTGGAAGATTTGCACACATGCAATCCTAAAAGTAACACTAGATGTTTGCTTCTTATGCAAACACAGGAGACTGAGCACATGGAATCTAATGGGCAAGCCCAAGGAAACTTGCAGGCCCTCAAAGCTGGAGGTGGTGGAACAACCCTCAAATCCTGATACTAGGGAATTGGAGGCAGAAAGATCAATCAGGGATTAATGAGAACCCTTGTCTAAAAAAGAAAAGGAGAAAGGTGGGCATGCTGACAGAAGGAAGAAAAGGAAGGAAGGGAGGAAGGGATTGAGGAAAGGAGAAAGGAAGGAAGGAAGGAAGGAGGGAAGGAAGGAAGGAAAGAAGGAAGGGAGGGAGGGAGGAAGGAAGGGAGGGAGGAAAGAAGGAAGGAAGGAAGGAAGGAAGGAAGGAAGGAAGGAAGGAGGGAAGGAAGGAAGGGAGGGAGGGAGGGAGGGAGGGAGGGAGGAAGGAAGGGAGGAAGGAAGGAAGGAAAGAAGGAAGGGAGGAAGGAAGGAAGGGAGGAAGGAAGGAAGGAAAGAAGGAAGGAAGGAAGGAAGGGAGAGAGGGAGGGAGGGAGGGAGGAAGGGAGAGAGGGAGGGAGGGAGGGAGGAAGGAAAGAAAGAAAGAAGGAAGGGAGGAAGGAAGGAAGGAAGGAAGGAAGGAAAGAAATTTCTCGAAGAGGCAAAATCCATTATGAGAACAGTTCATCAGGTTGAATGACCATAGAGGAATCTGAAATGTCATCAGCCCAATCAGGTTTAAACTCCTAGTATCAATGATATCAAACCATCTCCAGAGAAGACAGGGCACACTAGAGAAACAATGGGCATGGCATGTTTCCAGTTCCTCACAGGACTCAGTGTCTGTGAGTGCAAATGAATCTTGGCCTCCTCTGCTTCCATGCTTGGCACAGCAAGGTGGTCATTATCTTCTGCATTGCTTTCCATCCGTGGAGTATCTGGTGAGAAGAAAAGGCTGCTGATTAGTTGGGGATTTGGGTTTGCTCCAGGAATAGACTTAGGAGCCAAGAACATTGCTATGTCATTGTCTTTGTTGTTGATCATTCCCTACAGCTCCATGCAGATGGTCTGAGATTTTGACCGAGTCAGTGGTGACAAATTAGGGTAGGAAATTGCACAAAAGGAGTTGTGCTATGCTGCAGCTTCTCTGCGCTTCAAGATATTCCCTTGAGAAAACAAAACACACTTCTTTTAAAAAAATCACTTGTGTATGAAGAACTGTCATTCATCTGTAGAAATGGAAAAATTGTGGCTTCAGAGAAACCAAATGTAGGATTCCAACAATTGTATTTATTTTCTATAAAATAGTGTACTCTTATGATATCATAATTTTAGTTGTAATTCAAATTTTCAAGATGTCTTAAGTTTCAGGCTTACTGACATCTTAGAATACTTGTTTTCCTCTCTCTGAAGGGAATATTTTTGCTTTTATTCCAGAAGGATATGTTGAATCCATGTAAGAGAAGCTAGAGGCAGCTGTTAGCAAGAATGAGATTAAGTACTGTCCATTTCCTTCTGTGTTTGTTTAAAGTCACTTCCCCCCCCCTTTTTTTTTTTTACTGCAAATCACTTTGTTTGACTTCCTCTACTGCTCAGAGAGAGGATGAACCTGGCACACCTCAGTTTAGTTCCTGAAATACAAATAAAAGTGTGAGCGTGTGTGAGAGAGAGCACGCAAGTGTGTGTGTGTGTGTGTGTGTGTGTGTGTGTGTGTGTGTGTGTGTGAGTGACATGGGATTAAACCTTTCTCACTTTCACTATAAGTAAAATTTCCCAAAACATAAACAAAACACTGGTCATTGGTGATCACATCTGAGAATGTCTAAATCATGAAACTAAGCAAGTCCTTTGGCTCCATGCTCTGTACATGTATTAGAGAAACTCCTAACGCATAGCTTTTCCAGTCCAGTAGAGTTTAGTGATTAGTCATCTTTACTCTGACTTGATGATACTATTACAACTTAAATTAATCTTAATGCAACCATATACAAATCCTTCCCCATGATTAATAAAAATGAATGTATTCCACTCATATCATAAGGCTATAAGAATATGTGATAGATGAAATAATTTATAAAGAGCAAAGACGTGACCTGGCTGGGCTAGGCTTTAAGAGCAAAGATAACTCAAGAAAGGAAGTGAACTTTGCAAACAAGGAATAAGTAGCATATGTTTCATTAAAAATGTGAGTTGTAAATGTATACGAATCTTAAATTTAGTTATGTAATGTCAGCTATGTCTCAAATGAAGAAGCTTTCAGGAGGACTTAGTCAGCAAGGCAAAGGGTATTTGGGAAAACAAAGAACTGAAAGAGGTCCTTAGCTGGACCATAAGTAGAATGCGGGTACTCCATAGAAGACTAATCTCCATAGTAAGGGAAATGGAGGAAACATTGCTCATTCTTACACAACAGCTCATGAGGTGAATCCTGCCATTTCTAGCACTTGGCAGCACTGTTGTTTTGCTGATCTTTTTATGTTGACACTGATCCCTTTGTTTGGGGGTAGAGTTTAATCTTTGTGATATTTTCGAAGATACCTTCCTTGAGTCTCCTAATGGCCACTGGAGATTTTGGACCTAAGAAAAACAATTCTTCAAAACTTATCTGAGGCCACCCATCCTCAGAAGACACTGAATCCAGTCTCAAATTTGCCCTCTACAACCCCAGAGTGCTGCTTTACCTGGCTTTCTTGAGATATGTCTGTGACATGGCGAACCAGGAGTTTCAAACGTCTCAATAGCTGCCTCATCTGTACAGAGTCAGAACTTATGACCTGGAGCTTAGGAACAGAGGTTCTCACAAACCAATTAGTGAACACAATTCAGCTCCTTAGGTCAGCAATGCCATAGGTCAGCCAAATTGGAAGTAATCATAGTAATCCCATGATACCATAACTAGCCGTAATAAATTAACAGTTCAAGTTGTACGTGCTTCAAATAATTAAATCAGATAGAGAAATACTTGATTATCTGCCATGGGCCAGGTGCTATACCCTTTTATCTCATTAAGTGGTCGTGACATCCTAGCAGGTATTTCTAACCTAATTTTACAAATGAACACACTGAGAATTTTTCCAGTTTACTGGAGCAAAGAGCAGAGATGTGAGTCAGGATGTGATCGATTGCCAAATAACTCTATAGAATATTTGTTCCTGTCACAATGGGGGGAAAGATGTAGAACCAAAAAGATATGAACTCACTCCTGAGAGGTAGGAGTGGCCTGTTTGTATAGTCATCTCCCCAGTTCCTGTTACTTTCACCACCAGCACTTCTCAAGCACTGTGACTTCCGGTCTCTCAAGCCCCCTCTGTGCTCAGAACACATAACCGTGAGATGGTTTCACTTGCCTCTCTGGCATAGAATGTAGAGCCAAGGACCAGAGTCTTCATGCTGTGTTCTCTTATGTATCAGAACCCTTCCTCTGGGTCTTTCCTGTTTGTGACCTAGTAATCTGGGGATGGTTAGATTGTGTGGTGGAATGTTCCACACCACCAAGTCCCAGTACAATGCTAGCAGCATGTCCTATACATTTACACTGTCCAATCTCACCAGGAACCGCAAGGCTGCTCCACAGTTCTTATATCCATGCTTGGTTAATTTTCTCACACATTCTCCAAGCAGATTTTTCTATTTATAGCCTCGATAAGTTTAACTCTATGTCTTCCTCCCTCCACTTTAACATGCATTTCTTCTGTATCACAAAAGATAGCTCATCCTACACCTACTGCAATGTCTTCTGCCTTTCCCACATCCTCATGACTATCATTTCTCCATTGACCTCCTGCTCCTAAAGTTAAAAAAAAGTCTATTTCCTTCCAATTGTCTACTGTGAGTCTTTCTCTATCACCTCTTGATCTCACAGTACTCTTCCTCTAACAATTCTTGCCTGATTACGTGCTGTTAAATATTAGATTCTCTATGACACCTTCCCATCTGCTTATAAACAAGTTCAGGATTTTCATGCCAAAATAATAAGTAAAATAAATATTAAAATAGACTTTCTGGCTACTCAGGTGATTGAGATCTGAGGATCACAGTTTGAAGCCAGGCAGGAAACTGAGAGACTGGGTGGCTCAAGTGGGAGAGTGCTAGCCTTGAGCAAAAAAGCTCAGGGGCAGTGCCCGGGCCCTGAGTACAAGATCTGAACTGAGATAAAGTAATAATAATAGCAGCAACAACAACAACTATAAGAAGTTCTTTAGTAGTATGCTATCTTTTTACTGCTATTCTATAACAAAAGACAGAGACACCGACACAGGGACAGATTATTTCTCTTCACTCATTTACTTGACCACTCATTTTCACCTCTGCTTAATAAAATGGTCTTTCCCCAAATATTACCTACTAAGAACATTTGGGATGAATACATTGAGCTCCAACTAGGAATAAGTGTCAGGCATGGTGACTCATTTTGAATGACTAGCATCCAGCTTCTCCATCATCAGTGTGCGTGGAGATTGTTCTGCTGGAGAAGGGTGTAGAAGGAAAGGTAACAGGTAAGTGGGGACCAGCCTTAGTAAGAGTTGGCAAAAGAGAAGGGGCCAGGCAGGCTTAGCGTCCGGTGTCTCACCACATTGGTCCCCGTTCTCACTACCTCAAGGATGACAGTAACTGCCACACCAGGTCTCTGCCTCCAGCTCCTTTTCTCACCCTTCACACAGAAGCTAGCTCTGTCTGCATTGCTCTGCATAAAGCAAGCATTAAGAAAATAATTATGAAGGAAATGAATGATTAATATTTGATTTTTGATTAATTTTTACAAATCTAGAGGACGAAGAGTGGCAAGGTAAGAAATAGAGTCATAAGAGTTATTTCAATACCAAAATAGAAGTCTACTTTTCTTATTTTGGTGGGGTGAGAGGGGTTACTGGGGATTGAACTCTGGGACTTACTGGGGATTGAACTCTGGGCTTCGAGCTTGCTAAACAAGTGCTATGCCTGTTGAATGACAAAGCCTAGTTCTTCTTTTTAGCTTGCTAAACAAGTGCTATGCCTCTTGAACGACAACCCCTAGTTCTTCTTTTTGTTTATTCCTCACATATAGTTCAAACATTTGCCCTATGCTCCCTTCAAACCATGGTTCTCCTCCCTCTGTCTCTGGAGTAGCTGGTGTTACATACATGAGTCACCTTACTTCGTCCTGGCTATTTTTCTTAAATCTCAACATATGCTGATTAGATTGTAGACAAACTGTCAAAACAAGGAAGTGGCAATTTATGTACTTAGCTTCTCACCTCACTGAGTATCAGGAACTGGCGTGGATCACCAACAATTATAGTAGGGAATCATTGAATTTCCTAAACTCAGTTTCCTATCAGGTAAAAAAAATGCATCAAAATTATGATGTTTTAGAATGCAATTTTATTGTATACCAGTAACATCCTTTTCTCTAAGAAAAATATGTTTATGTTTTCATTACTGTAGTTTCATTTATAAGTCAGCAATTGTGATTTGTGTGAAGTATATGAATTTTAAGAATTTTTTTAATGCTTCAATGGCACTATCCCTTTATTTATTTTTACTTTTAGTAAATGCTTGACTTTGATATTTAGGTCTTAGGTTCATCTAGACCTATCTAAATTTGCTTTTAAAAGTCTCTGAAGATTCACATTTAGGGGTATAATTCAAAATGATAAAAATATATAACATGCATAAAATAAATCATTTGCTGGTTTTTGGTGGCTCACACCTGTAATCCTAGCTACTCAAGAGGATGAAATCTGAGGAGCAAGGTTTAAAGCCAGCCTGGGCAAGAAAGTAAGTGAGACTCTTATCTCCAATAAAACACCAAAAAAGGCTGAAAGTAGAGTTATGACTATAGTGGTAGAGTGTCACCTTTGAGCAAAAAAGCTCAGGGACAGCTCCCAGGCCCCAAGTTAAAGCCCCAGTCCGAGTGTACAAATGAATGAATGAATGAAGAAAAATGAGAATGAAAATGAACTAAGTGCTGATTTTTTTCCTGTGGGGAATAACTTTAACTTTCTTGAGAAAAGTGGTAGTACTACCTATTCTTTATATTAGCGTTTTACAGGATCATTTTTTGAAAGGACTTTGTGAGACCCAGGAAGTTGGACTGTACTCAGTAAGCCTGTCAGGTTAGCTTGAACTCAGCAATCAGCTGAGTCTTTGTTTAAAGCTACTTAGAAATGAATTACTTTTCCCAAGTCCATAAAACATCAGGGCCTCAGAATCTTCTTGCCTCTGTACAGCATTCGACACACTCTTTTCTAACTTATCAGATGGCATTAACTCAGAACTTTTCTTTTAAGTGAGGAATTTTGTCCAGAGAAATAGCAGGCATTAATGCAAGGCTAAGAGGGGCTTTCATTTATATTATGATTTTATTGCTTCTCTATGTAATCTTTGTTTTTTTTGTTTTTTTGTTTTTTTTTTTTGGCCAGTCCTGGGCCTTGGACTCAGGGCCTGAGCACTGTCCCTGGCTTCTTCCCGCTCAAGGCTAGCACTCTGCCACTTGAGCCACAGCGCCGCTTCTGGCCGTTTTCTGTATATGTGGTGCTGGGGAATCAAACCTAGGGCCTCGTGTATCCGAGGCAGGCACTCTTGCCACTAGGCTATATCCCCAGCCCAATCTTTGTTTTTTTTAACTGGCAGAAGTTGGAGTGATTTATTTGTAAACATTTGTTTTCATTATTCTCGATAACATTCAACATTGTCATAACCACCAAGTCACCAAATATGTTTTCAGGTAGGGGGTTTCAAACATTTTCTGAAAAGGAATCAATACTTAATGACATAATCAACACTTAATGAAATAATCAATACTTTAGACTTTGCAGCTAAATGATCTCTACAGCTACTAGATTCTGTTGTGATACTGCAAACACAGCTGTCAACAGTATATAAAAGCAATGAAGGAGACTATGTTCCAATAAAACTTTATTGATATAAATAGTCAGTAAACAAACTTGGATCCCAATTTGCTGAGCCCTGGTTAAAGAAAGGGAGTGCCAAGAAAGTGGAGAAGTAAGAGGTTTAAGGGCTTAAGAATTAGCTCTTGTGGTTCTCTGCAATTCAGAGATCTCAGCTGCTGTAAAAATAAATAATACAATCAAACTAAGTGCTACAGGTGCTCACAGGTTCCCTCCAATGGCTGCTTTGTAAGTCATATTTCATTGGCTGTCAATCAATTCTCCTAAGAACTAAAGCTTTGACACTGGGAGGACTTCAAGGCTGAACCACATAATCTCCGTTCCTGATGCTTAGGCCTGCAGAAAGGAGATAGGACTCTGGAAATAGGAACTCAGATAATTTTCAGTTTCCTCCCACCTACTGGCCTTTGAGACATAGTACTGGCTCTTTCTGAACTCAGTCCAGGCATTGATGTTGATCTTGCCTTCCATCACTTCTACCTCATGATTTTAGAAATTAATATTCTTTCTGGCTTTCTTTAGTTTGACTTAAGAATTCAATACAAAATACAAGGCCACTCTGTCATACTTTCTTAGTTTGAAGAATGGGGGGCCATCAAGTTTCAATTTCTATAACTTTCTATATTAGCAATGGGGACAGCCATTTTCCCTGGGGGTCAGGAGGAATAACAGAGTGGATATTAAATCTAGTCTTTAAAACTCATGCCTCTGGGCTTGGGAATGTGGTTTAGTCGTAGAGTGCTTTCCTACCATGCATGAAGCCCTGGGTTCAATTCCTCAGAACCACATAAACAGAAAAAGCCAGAGGCAGTGCTATGGCTCAAGTCCTAGAGTGCTAGCCTTCAAGCCCCAGGACTGGAAAACACACACACATACACACACAAACACACACACACACACACACACACACACACACACACACACACCACCACCACCACCACCACCAACAACAACAACACAATCCATGCTTCAAGGAAAAAATAGCGTATAGAGGAGAAGTAGCTAGGTGCCGGGGCTCACGTCTATAATCCCAGCTACTCAAGAGGCTGAGATCTGAGGATTGCCATTCGATGTCAGTCCAGGGAGAAACGTCTGTGAGACTCTTATCTTCAGTAAGCTACTCAGAAAAAGTGACAGTGGTACTGTGGCTCAACTGGTAGAGTGCTACTCTTGAGCGCAAAGAGGCTTAGGAACAGTGCCCAGCCTCTGAGTACAAGCCCCTGGACTGGCAAAAAAGAAAAAGGGAAAGTAGCAGAAATTTATGTGCTCTTCCAGCCTGCCACTATATGCAACTCAAAGTAATTTTGTCAATTTAAACTTTTTTTTAATGTTGCATTCAACACTCAATATTTCCAGCTGAATTAATTAGCAACTCCGAACTGCTGATTAAATTATTAGAATTATTGCAAAGCTGGAATTTTAATTCACTACCTGGAATTATGAAAGACTTACATCATCACAGAAGAAAATAAATTATCACTAAAAATCTGAATATGAGAGCAATAAAGATTTCACAGACCATAATCTATGAAACGGAATTCATAATAACTGAGAAACTAGTTGAACACTGAATTAATTGTCTGAGGTAGTAATTAACTTTTTCAAATGCAAGGATTTACTCAATTCAAATTTCATGTCTCCAGTAATTTTTGTGAGTTTTATACAATGGTAACTACAGACAGCTCATCACGACGTATTGGTGCTCATTGTGGCATAGCAGGTATGCATCCTTTAGAAAAATATTTGTAATTATTTTTAGTATGAGATGTTTAGTATTAACTTTTTTTTTCTTTTTGTACCAGTACTGGGTCTTGAACTCAGGACTTTGTGCTCAGGCTTGGCTTTTTCTCGCAAAGATGGCATTCTATCACTTGAACCACAGCTCCACTTTCAGATGTTTGCTAGTTAATTGGAGATAAGAATTTCACAGATGTGGCTTCCCTGTCTGCTTTGAATCTACAATTGTCAGATCTCAGCCTACTGAGTGACTAGGATCCTGTTGTGAAACACTGGTGTCCCGCTGGTATCAGCTTTATTGTTTGGTTATACTTCCAAATCTTCAGAATTCTTCTGTAGTAATAAGATACGATATCTAATCAACTATACACCATAACCCTATAAAGCTGCCTTCAAAATAAAGTTATCCCGGTGTATAGTATTCCTTGGAATAGTTTCAGCCATATAGATGTTCTATCTAACGACCAAAATGATTAAGCTGGGGAGCCTAGTTCAATATTGGTCTTTGAATTCACTTCAAACTAACAATGAAATGACAGCATGTTTTGGAAGAGCTGGTGACCAATGCCTTGGGTGTAGCCCTAACAGGTGGAAGTAAATTAATATTGATGGTACATTCGGTTAAAGTATGGAAGTGGGGTAAGGTGTCCAAGTGTTCTAAATTTTGATTGCTGTTTCTGTAGCCCGGTGTAAGCAGAGAAGGGTCCAAGTCTATTGATGCACAATGTTCTCCGGGCCATCTCGCGCTGACGGGCTGTGTCCTCTCCCAGGATCTGTCACTGCGAAGGGGATGAAGAGAGCCCGCTCATCACACCGTGCCGCTGCACGGGCACCCTGCGCTTTGTCCACCAGTCCTGCCTCCACCAGTGGATCAAGAGCTCAGACACGCGCTGCTGTGAACTCTGCAAGTACGACTTCATCATGGAGACCAAGCTGAAGCCCCTGCGGAAGGTACAGTGCACTGGAGCGGGGCTGGGAGAGTGAGCGGGCAGACTGTCCTTCAACACCCACTACTAGCCCATTAACGAGGACTGCAATACCCACGAAGGGCAGGGATTGTCCATGTGGAAATACAGCAAGCCTTTGCAGGCAATCCTACTCTTCTGTTTTATAATCCAGGACCCCTGCCTTATACATCAGTCTCCACACTTTGAAAAAAGGGTGTGTATATACATATGTATATATGTGTATATATATAAATGTGTGTATATATGTGTGCATGTATATATGTATATATTTATGTGTATATACATGTCTATGTATGTACATATGCATATATATACATGGGTAAATGTGTACATATATGCATATACACATGTGTACATACACACACATATATATATTTAGGGAAAATGTAACTGTAATTCAATGCATGGAATTGAGATATTGTTCTCAACAGTAAGAACTGTAGGAACTATATGCTTACTGAAGTCATTTCCCAAGAATGATAGATTCAATTAAGTAATATGAATTCATCTAAATCCTTGAAAGCCAAGGACTAGATGATAGAAGACAATGACTTCTTATCTTTCTTTCTTTCTCTTTCTTTCTCTCTCTTTCTTTCTCTCTCCCTCCCTCCTTCCCTTCCTCCCTCCCTCTTTCTCTCTTTCTTCTTTCTTTCTTCCTCCCTCCCTCCCTCCCTTCCTCCCTCCCTCTTTCTTCTTCTTTCTTTCTTTCTTTCTTTCTTTCTTTCTTTCCTTCTTTCTTTCTTTCTTTCTTTCTTTCTTTCTTTCCTTCCTTCCTTCCTTCCTTCCTTCTTGCTTGTTTCTTGCTTTCACTATTTTTAAGTAGTTCTACAAATGAGTTGGCATTTAACAAAGATGGTTTATGACTGCAATATACCTTGATCAATGTCTCCCTTTCCACAGTCTCACAAATCCCTCCCCATGCACCTCTTCCCTTATTGTTTTTAGTTTTGCTGGGTATACATTGCATTCTTGACTGCATCTTCTCAGTCTTCTCCTCTTCATTTTTCCACCCTTTTCCTCTAGGCCCCGCTCACCCTTTTTGATTATCTGATTTCTGGGATTTATTCTTGCTGAACTTTGACTTTGCTCTTCCAAGGAATTCCATTTCAGTGACCACAGTTGTGTACACTTGCATACCACTAATGTATTTACTTACATGTTTATAAGCTAAATCTGGAATGATTTCCTCAGATGAAGTGAGGGCTCTTTATATTTTCAATTTTATTTGAAGATTGCTTTGATGTTCAATATGTACAGAATACAGATATTCAGTGTGTGTAGAATAAGTAGAAATAAAAAATATTTCCAAGTAGGCATCAAACTGTAAGAGACATAAGTATATTTTTAATCCACAAAGTTTATCTTCAGATTTTTTATTCCGTTTTTTCTAAAGTGTGGTTGTATGTTTCTGAGTCAAGTTTAAAGTTAGCATCTCACTCACATGACTAGTTATAGAGGATATAAGCAAGGTCATTGGGCTTTATAATTCACCCTTGAGAACTGGCCTCTGGATTTTGGCATGTAACTTATTCAGCCTTTTGTCTGTCTGCTAACTTGCATATATGTGGATACCTCAATCTCCGAAGAAGAGTATAGAAACTGCAGTTTAAAAAATGAATCAGCCCAGAGCTTCTTTTCTCATTTAAATTGAATGCAAAGCTAAAGTGGGTAGAGAGAATATTGCTTGAAAATAAACACGATGGTTTTCAGAATAAGGAGGGATGTACAGTAAACAAGAATATTCCAGTAGGCATCTGATTGGTGGCTGACCACTGTAATTCTTCATTAGTTCTGAAAATTATGGAGAGGGAGAATAATGCTCCCTGCTTTTCGTGGATTTAAACATCTGCAAGTGGTTGGTTTGAAGATGTCAAAATGTATGCATGGAGTGCCTTTGAAGTGTGAGTTATCTTTTCTTTTCTTTTTAACATGAAATGACCTGAATGCCAAGAGATGACATTCTGTTCCTCTAAGACCCAGAGCAATGAATGCCCGAAATATACATGGATGCTTATTCTTTGTCCTTTCTTGATCCACTAAGCAGATGCTCTGTGTTGTCTAGAGAAGCTAAGTGGCATTCTGTGTTCTCTCGGGGAATCGCGAGTTCTTTTATGGCATCTGTGTATTTCTTTGGGTTTCTCCCACCATCTATCTCACCAAAGCTTTTGTTTCAACTTTGTCAAACATAGTATTTCAATTTAAGGGCTGAAATCTGGGTTGATAACATAATCAAAATTCTTTTTAATGTCTCCCCTCACTACCATTTTTGGGGGGTAATCTAAACATGATTCTGGTAAGGAAATGGAAAATAAATTTGTTCTATGCTCAGCTTTTGAGGAGCCAGCCATCTTTTAAATATGAGTTGAACCTTTCCTTACTATTCCATTACCAATAATTTACAACTCCACCAGGAATTTCTTCTCAACTGACCTATTTATAAACCAAATAGAAAGGAAGCAAATACATCAATCTTTTAAAATATTCATGATAATGAATATGTTGCTGCCACCTAATGGGTGCCTACTAACAGTTGATTAATGATATACTCTAGTTTCTTTTTAAAAAAAACTTTCTTTGATCATAAATATTGATGTAGGACCATATTTCAACATCCTTTATTTTTAATAACACTCATGTCCATCCAGGAAGTGTTAGACTCTAACCTAGAGGCAATGTCTCAGCATCCCATAGATGTGTTTTATCTGAGCCACAGGGCTTACAACTTGAGTATTCGTTCCCAATATGTTAATGTATGAATATTTCAAGCAAAATTACACATGTGAAAATTCGCTTGGAAATTACAGTCTCTGGCTCTACTGGACTCCTATTCTCTGTATGGCAACAAATGGAGCTACACACTAGCTAAGCTCTTCAAGATTGAAGTTGCTTTTAAGTTCCTCCCATCTCTTCCCTCTCATTCTTTTTCTGATTCTGAGTCCTTCTGCCATGTCCACTTCGCTGAGTGCATCTATGGTCGGGCATGGGGGTCTAGTTTCCAATTCCTGTCACCCTAAACATAGGAACTTGCATTCTATTTGACCTTCTAGAATTTATGGGGCTTTACAACATAGGAAAAGATTTTACAAATTCTCAGTTTGTAAATTGTAGGGCACTGGAATAATACTTTAGAGGTAGGATCTGAAGTAAGGTGGGATTGTCTGAGATAATATGAACTATCAGACCTGAGGCAGTTTTCAGTTGTTCTAGATGGTTTGTTTTGATGGCACTGGGATTCATCAACAGTTTTCTTTTGGTAGATTTTAAGTGGTCATAAAGAATGCCAGGTATAGCAGTCCATTGGAATATATTTGAAGTATATCCGATTAATTGCTCTCAGCTCACTAATTCCATTACAGTTTATAATATTCTGAAGACTAAGCCCATGAAACAATTAATTTAGCTAACGATTCTGAATGTCTGCCATTACCCAATGGAGACAGGAGATTCTGCTTAAATGAAATGACTTCATAAGTAGAACGGTACAAATCTTCATAGTCTGAAGAACCGTGGGGCTTAATAGTCTTTAAAGATATCAGTAAAACCTTACTGCACTAATTGCAGTTACTACACCAAGACCTACAATTAGCAAATTCATCAAGGTTTCCAGAAGAAAACCTTTAAAGGTAAAATAAAATCAAGGGCTTATTCAAGGGAAAAAAAAAAACATTTTCATCATCTTTCAGTTAGTAGTGCAACTACCTTTATGAAACTCAGTAAAAGTCCTGTTAATTTGCTAAGTTCTCCAGGGTCAGAAGTGATTTATCAAACCCAACAAGTCTCAAAGAAATAAAGTACAATGATGACTGAGTGAAATTTGGAAAAGTAGACTGTATTGGTTAGGAAGCACAAATTGACCAAATTCTAAAAGTGTACATTTGAATGAGATTCCAACTTGAATGCTCCTGGATGAGAAACACCAGGTGTTAAAATAAAGCCAAATGTACAAGCATAGAAAATACCCATAACAGCTTTGGTCATCCCCTAAAATATATCTTTACATATTTTTCCATGTAGAAATTCTCGACAACCGTATATTATGAAGCATTTAACTGCATGCAATCCTTATATTTTGAGTCTCAGTTCATTAACTCTGTCTTGTGAAAGCATATCAAGGCCATTTTACAGACAAGGAAAATGAGACACTCTATCAAACATATTACACACCTCAAAACTCTTGATTCTATCAGTTGTGCGCAGTGAGTGGTGCCAGGAGCCACTTTATAGCTGACCAAGTATCAGATTTTCATTTTGCTATATGTGGTAGTGTGGTAGTGCACACATATGCTCCCAACACTCCAGAGAATGAGGCAGGAAGATCTTGGGTTCAAGACTCTCCTGAGCTACATAACGAGAGACCTTGTCTAAAATTAAAATGAGGATGAGCATGATAGGATGATGACAATGATTGTGATGATGATGGTGGTTGATAATGACAGTGGTAAAGGTTACCTCCTCTAATGCTGGCACCCTCATTGGTACCATCATTGCTGGTACCCTCAACCTTAAGTTCCATTTCTAGAGTCCCTCTTTACTCTTATTGACCATTCAAGATTTCCAGATTGGATCTTTCATGGAGCCTGCAGTGAGTGTAAAAAAGAGATGGATTCCTTTCTTTTAAACAGTAGACGAGGGACTCAAAGAAACATTCTCCAGGTTGTCTTTGGAAAAAAATGCAGAAGAAACAATTCAAGGTAACATTCTACCCTAGAACCTGAATAACAGGACATAAAAGAATAAACTGAAAAAAATTTAAAAAAAAACCAACCACCCACTTATTAGGCACACACACACACACACACACACACACACACACACACACACACACACACACAAGCTTTTACTTGATCCATTTCTGATGGAAATCTTTCCAAAGAATTGTTTCTAAAACAATTATTTTTTCTCTAAAATTTCACTTCCTTCTTAAATCAGTGTTTAAAATAGAAATATTGTTTTCAGGGCAGCCAAAGAGTTTATGATTATACAATTCCCAGCTACACATACAGTCCTCTCTTTGGATAGTCTTTAGCTCATGCCACCAGCAAATGATGTCCGAAAGGTTGTTTTAAGAGGGAACCAGCAATGTCAGGTTTATTCACTGACACAACTTTCTGTACTAAATATCTACTTAGTAATATTCAGTAATGAGTAAGACAGAACCTATTCCCTTACCTCAGAAAACAGAGAACAAACCATAATAGGATGGAGGAAAAAAGGCGAGAGTAGCCTATAACTCCAGAGGAGGTGATGCAGGTAAGTCAAGGAGAGAGTTAGCCACTGTGATCATTTATCTTTGCATCTCCCTAAATAAATATACGTAAATAAGGCAAGATGGAAAAACTATAAGCACATAGCAAAATAATTGTCTTTTCTCTTTTTCTTTCTCCATTCTATTTTAGAAGTCAGTACTCACAAGTGAAGTCACCAGGACAGAAAAGAATTGGAATATCAAGTAGGATTTCTTTAAGCTAGGTTTGGGTAAATAATCCTTGATTTTTTTTTTTTGGTTCTGATTGACTAAATGCAACATTTTTTTCCAGCACTGCTCTACTACTTAATCTAATTAAACACTGTTTAATTCTGTTTCTTTGAAAACCTAATGCTTGAAGAATACAACCTCAATAAGAATGTTACCTTATATATCTATTATACATATAAAAAATAGACACTTAATTTTACATTATTATCCTGGCCATCAAAGTCTGGAACTACTTTTGAGTTTCATCCCTGAAAAAATAAACACATTTTATTTTAACAAATACTAGGGACACAAAACAGAAATTATTTCCCCTTACATATTATACATTCTGATTTTTTTCACACATAAATTATGGCTGAGGTGAGGGAATAATATTCCAGTGATCCACAGAAAAGCAAACAGCATCAAATTAGAATGTGCAGAAGAACACATATACACGCACACACAGGTAGAAGTCAAGATTTCCCCAAAGTATCATCTCATAATTGAGTTTTAAATTGCTTTTCTATTTAAATATTCCTCCAATGGAATGTATTTTTCCAGTTAAGGGGTATTTTTCTCAATTCATTATTTCAATTTTTAAGTCTTGCATCAAATATGAGAATAATTTTCACTTAATTTCTTTGTTGGAGAGAGAGAACCCTATTAACGTGGACAAGTTGGTCTCAAACTTGCTGTCTTCTCATTTCTGATTCCCAAGTACATATATTAAGACCTTGCCTCAAAAATTAATGTAATTTAAATTTTAAAAATAAAATAGAAAAAGCATGGACAATGAAGGACAGGACTATACCCAGGTCCTTTCCCCATAGTCACTGGTAGAGAATGAGGAAAGCACAAAGAGGCCACTCTTATTCTGCTGGTGAAGCCAGCACAGTAAACATGAAGCAAAGCAAAGAGTTCCCTACAGCATGTAAATGCTCCCGCTGTAAAGCCTTCCCACTGTGGACTCTATTCCTATCTCATCACACAGAAAGCCCTACACTCAGGGGATGACACAGATCAAGAAGTCACCTTTTATTTGAAATGCAAGGGGAAAATAACTAAATATTAAGAAGAAATCATGAGTTTGAACACAAAAAGTTCTGACCTAGCAGAACACTAGGTTTAGAACTTTTTTTTTTTTTTTTTGCCAGTCCTGGGCCTTGGACTCAGGGCCTGAGCACTGTCCCTGGCTTTGCTCAAGGCTAGCACTCTGCCACTTGAGCCACAGCGCCACTTCTGGCCATTTTCTATATGTGTGGTGCTGGGGAATCAAACCCAGGGCTTCGTGTATATGAGGCAAGCACTCTTACCACTAGGCCATGGTCCCAGCCCAGAACACTAGGTTTATATTCTGATCCTGAAGCTTAATTCCTCTGAGCCTTCCCAGTTTCACCATCTCTAAATGGAAGAGATTGGGTAAGCTTAGCATTAAATGTTTCCTTCAACTTTAAGTTCTTTGAGGTCCTGAAAAGAGAAGTAAGGAATTCACTTATTCATTTTTTAAGAAGGACTTAAGATATAGATAGGAGTCCACTTTGACTTTGAGACCAGTCTAGGCTATAGTATAGGTAGGGCAATTATGAATCCAGTCTGAGCCATACAGGGAGACTCCCACCTTGGAGGGGGAAGGGGGAGGGGGAGGGGGGAGGAGGAAGAGGAGGAGGGAGGGAGAGAGGGAGGGAGAAAGGGAAGTGAAGAAGGAAGGAAGGGAGGGAAGAAGAAAGGGAGGGAAGGAGGGAGAGAAGGTGGAAGGAAGGGAGGAAGGAAGAGAGGAAGGAAGGAAGTTCATGTGTTAAATGCCTTGAAATTTCAAGAAGAAAACAAAAAATTAGACATGTCTATAGTGGACTAGACTGGGCCAGGATGCAGAGCAAGGAGGGAGGCTGGAGACCACATGGTAAAGAAACTTCTACACTTGTGAAATCTTTCTCACCGCCTTTGAAACAAACCATGAGAGTGCTTGAGGAGTTAGTGTTAGGTCAGAGGAGAGTGAAGAGTGAAGAGAGCAAGAAGGAAGAGGAAGAAATAGAAGGAAACAAACAGAAGGAAAGAAGGGGAGAGCTGTTAGCAGGAAGGAAGATGGCAAAGGAAGCCAGATCTGTGTGAATTCTAATCTGTAGTTAAAGGCCAACGTATTGGAAATTCAGTGGTTCTTGACAGCAAAGCTATTGCGTAGCCCTCAGGCATACAAGAAAGGTCTTGGACCCTAGGAAAGAGGCTTGGATGGGCTGAACATCATTTTCTACTTGGCACAGGATAGAAAATCAGAGCACATATAAGCTCTCAGTAAGTCGGTTTAATGGAGCCTAAAAAAAGTTGATCTCTATTTTCTTTAAGGCCAGAGTTTTGAGAAGTGTACAACTAACCTCTTTCAATACAAAAGTCGGTGCTTCGGTGAAGTACTTTTTATTGAAAACAAATTTAACAAGGTTTGAAGCCAAATCCTTGTATGCATGTGGGAAATGGATTGTTTCCTGAGAGACTGCTGACCTCCCACTGGACTTCCATCACATGTAAGACAGTGACAGCCAGTATGTCCCTAGGGCCACAGGAACAGGCACAGGGACTGCCCAGTAGTGAGTTGCTACTCCCAGTTTAGAGCCTTACTGATATTTACGGAGTACGTAATGGTCCAATTGCTATTCCTAGCATGAAAATTAGAGTTCTGAGTAACACACCAGTCCTCTGACCTCAGAGAATTTCTATTCTAGTGAGATGAGGATGGAGGTAGAGAGTTTAAAATGAATTGGTTATATTACCTTAAAATAGACTTGTAAATGGGATAGGGGAATCATTCTAGTTAACTCCAGACAGGGTTAAGAGAATTCCAACTACTAAATTATAACTCAAGGGAAATCTGCAGGAATTTTTGAAAGAGAAAAAGAAAACCTCTCTTCCATGACAGTAGGGAAATTAAGATGAACGGTTTCTGAACACATGTAGAGAGACAAGGCTAGGAAGAGGCATAGAACACTCCTGTCCAGGTTAGCAGAGAAATATGACTGACAATGGAACCAGAGAACTCACATAAATGAATGAAGAATTGTAGTTTCATGGTGACAAATAGCAGGTAACACAAGGAGACTGTGGCATTCTGATATAGGGGTGTTAGCTCATCGATGCAAAATAACAGCTACTCTGCACTAGTAGAGTAGTACCAAGGCAAGTACCATTCCAAGGGAAGCCCAAATTATAGATTTCATTTCATCTCTTAATCTTTTGAGATAAAATAATCACTTCAAATGTGAAAACTATACAGGCAGAAACAAAACAGGTCTCTGAAGGCTTTTTTTTTTCTTATTTATTGTCAAAGTGATGTACAGATAGGTTACAGGTTCATACGTTAGGCCTTGGGTACGTTTCTTGTACTGTTTGTTTAGCCCACAGGCCAAAAATGAACTGTCTCTGTGAGTGAGAATTCCTCACTACTCTGTAAATATTTGTCTATAGGGCAGGATGGAATGCACTGGGAAGAACCTAGATCATGAGGAAGATTGCGATTTTATGGCTCTCCACCCTGCTCTATGGTCTTACATGAGTCATGTGACCCACGGCAGCTTCCTTTTCTATCCATGAAAGGGAAGGGTGGTGATAGGAACTACTTTGCCAGTTTTGGAGGTTTGTGTTGAAGATACAGTGCTGGTTCTGAGGGACTGAAGGCTTGCATAGAATACAGGAGTCCCTGGATTTGATTCCCAGTACCAAAAGCAACAGCAGAACAGCAGATTAAAATATTAAAGAGAGGGCTGGGGATATAGCCTAGTGGCAAGAGTGCCTGCCTCGGATACAGGAGGCCCTAGGTTCGATTCCCCAGCACCACATATACAGAAAACGGCCAGAAGCGGCGCTGTGGCTCAAGTGGCAGAGTGCTAGCCTTGAGCGGGAAGAAGCCAGGGACAGTGCTCAGGCCCTGAGTCCAAGGCCCAGGACTGGCCAAAAAAAAAAATATATTAAAGAGAATGATTTGCAAAAAAGGCAAAATGTCCTGATTAGACTAGTGAAGAGAATGAAAAACAAGGTTCCTAAAGATATTTCCTTACTCTCTTCTATCTTGGCTTGTTACACCCTCTCAGACTCTAGTTCTTTAGTCCTAAGGACTCTAAAGTCCTTGAGTTCTTTTAAAAAAATGATTAGAACTCATTGAATCTAACCTCTTATTATATAAGAAATGGGTCAAAACACCCTGAAGACTCAAAGACTATTTGTTGCTCAAAATTACACAGGTGTGTAAAATGACCAGAAGAAAAGGTTTTATTCTGTTATTTTCAGTCATTGTTGACTTATTTGAATGCTCTTTAGAGATGCCTACTTTCTTTTCTGAAGTCGAATTCTTCCTAAATGTGAAGGTATAAAGTAGAATCAACTATGTCACCCAAATGTCAGCCCATTGGCTATGAGAAGCAAAGTCACTGACATACAATGAGTTCTTTCTTAGATTAAATAACTCTTTCCTGTGTTGCTCTAATTGTGTTTGTGTAGAAGATGCATTTGTGAGAGTGTTAACTCACCATGTCAAAAGACTTAGCTAAGCATACATGATGGATTTAGATGTGTTTGTTTCTGTTTGTATTCGTAGCCTGAGGAAGAAATTCTAATCTTTAGGTGTGAAATGAGAAGCTACTTCTTAGTCATGCTTCCCAAATAAGATGCCCATTTTTCTTTCTTGCTTATAGTCTGTGAGTCATCAAGAATACCCCGTGTTCACTTGCAAGACAATCTAACAAGTACTGCTTCCATTCATCCATCAGCACTTTGACATATGTACGGGTTTGGAAGGGCTGCTCCATCTTACATAAAGCGAATGAGTATCACTGGCCTGGAATGAAGATTCTAGATCCATCACTTAGGCATCCCCCAAAAGGCCCACGAAAAGGGAATTAAATGCTGGCTGGAATAAACACTTTCCCTGTTCTTCACCATTTCATGGTCAATGGCGCAGTCTGCTAGGTTACCTTGGCCCCGTGCATACTGGAGTTGCCATTGTCTGCAGATGTGACTTATGGAAGCGTGCCCTGGTGTTTCTCAACTTTGTTATTACAGAGGCAATTCCTTTGCCCATAACACGTATCCCTCTGGTCCCAATTCATTTCCACAATCTTAAAGCCAGGAAATAATAAAAAGCCAAGAGCAGCCCAGCTACACAGTGTCTCCTCCACCTAGTGCCCATATCTGATCATATCAGATGAAGCACAGCATGATGATGAAAACTAAACTCACACTGCAGTTTAAGTCAAAGAGAAGCTTACTTCTGCTTACCAATTTTTGCTTAAAAGAAATATCATTTTTTTGAGATGACATTCCAAACTCTTATTCAGAATTGCTTTACGGTGCTTTTTTTTAAAGCAGGCCAACAAAACTGTGAACTGTGAACGATGTCACAGAGAGATGCTAGCTAGGCAGTAGAAACAAGTTTGTTCAATAATGTAGGTTTTCAATAACAAAGCTGTGCTTGAGGGCTGGGGATAGAGCCTAGTGGCAAGAGTGCCTGCCTCGGATACACGAGGCCCTAGGTTCGATTCCCCAGCACCACATATACAGAAAACGGCCAGAAGCGGTGCTGTGGCTCAAGTGGCAGAGTGCTAGCCTTGAGCGGGAAGAAGCCAGGGACAGTGCTCAGGCCCTGAGTCTAAGGCCCAGGACTGGCCAAAAAAAAAAAAAGCTGTGTTTGAAACCTGATATATCACAAATCAATCTCTCTTTGGCACTGCCAGTGTAATTGGACTAGAGGTTATTACATATGTTAACAGAATTTTTTTTGTCTATGGCACTAATAACTAGCTTTGATGTAGAAATCATTGTTTATACTTGGCACAGTGATATTCCTCAGGGAAAAGCTTTGTGGAGCGGGCTCAGTAAATCAACAGAATCATGTACAAATGGATTCCCACCCCATGCAGAATCAATATGCAGAGAAAATTCAGGAAGCTCCTGGATTCTGTCTAGGGTGTGGTGTTTTAGAGGAGAGGAGATGAGACATTTTACTCCTGCTTGCTTCGCTGCCTTACCCACCAAGATTTTCCATCTCTTTTCTAACCAAGTTCAGGATCAAAAAGTGAGAACTAATATATCATAGGTCAGGTAACATGGCTTGCTGTGGAATTCGTTTCCCTTTAACCTAATTTGGTAAATAGCTTGCAGTCTTGACATCCAGAAGAAGGTCCCGCATTGCCACGGATTTCTCGATGCAACTGTTCCATGTTGTCAAGGCAACCAACTTCACTGTTTTCTTCCCTCTGGAAAACCATTTCCACTGTTGCAAACCTTAAATCACAATCATCTCTTATAATACTCGGGGTCAAATACATCTCCTGTATGCACAAAGCTGTTACTTCTTTTATGAGATATCATAGCGTTACAGTGAAAGAATTTGACTTGGGGGAATAAAGTGTATATTAAAGCATTAAAGTTAAAATAATCCCGTAGCATTTAGATTGTGCCTCCTGGGTCCCAGGAGATGCCAGGCTTGTTTATCCTAAGCAGTTGATTTTTTTTTTTTTTTTTTTTGGAGCTGAGGTATCAATGTTGGCATATTTTGACTAATTTCTATGTAAATTGGTTGCAATCAACTTCTTTCTCGTAGTTTTTGAAATTAAATCTCTATGAAGACCAAGAAGTTCCTGGGATTAATATTACCCACCTGTTGTTTATTTTCTCTCCTTTTTCTTAAGAGTAAAAGCTCCATTTTAAGAGGCCTTTCCTTTTCATACAAGTGGAATCACTTTGCCATTTTCAGAGACATTCCAACAGCATCGCACCTGAATTCAAACAAAAGTGTTTCCTCCTTTCCTCATTCCTCTGCCCTACATCCCTTTGACCATCCTACCCGGTCATTACAGTCAATGTACAGATGTAAAAATGGAACCACATAATTTGGGGCATGGATGGAGCTGGAAAAAATGGAGTGATGGATCAAGATACATTATACTCATAAACTCACTGGTGGAATTAAAACCTCTTTGTACAACTACTTAAAGATAATATCATGCCAAAAAATAAACATGTTTCCTCAGAGATCTTGCTGCAGGTATGTTGCTTCAAAGGAAGGACAATGAAAAATATCTGAAGGAAGTTTTTTTGCTAGCTCTCCCCTAACAGGAAATTCAGATTTTGTTAAGGTTTGCCCTGCAGTGTGAAGAGCAAATGACTTCTTTTTTAGAAATGAATGTCCAAAATACACTATGCAAACTACATTTAGCCTGCATAGTAATTTCAGATTATTCTTAATCAATCAGTCAGGACTGTGGGTCTAAACTTCCAGTTAGTTTTTCAAATATTTATAAGATTGCCTTCCCTTTACATTTCTTTTGGGAAGTTGATTGCCTAAAGGGGGGTCATGTTTCATTTCATGATTCCCAAAGGCTTCTGAATACAAATATGTGGCTTTAAATGAAGTTTTGGTCTGTGTCTTAATGGTCTAGAGCATTTGCATGTTGCACATTTATTAGATAAAACATACCTCAGCTCCTTTCAGCTGCCATTCTTCTTTCAATAAACCAAAGAATGGGGTTTTTTTTTCCCCCTCCAGATAAACTAGCGCAAATTACCATATCCACTTTGGAAGAACCGGCATTATTTTCTTTCCATTATTGGGATTTGACACATTTAAATGTCAGACTGAAAAGGCTTTTAGGTTTCATTTCTCAGCTCACACCTGTTGTAACCTTCAGAGATTATTTGCACTCGATCCCAATCCTCCAAAGCATTTAAACTCAATTATAGAAATCTATACCAAAACGTTAGGCGCTTGGTGGGGGAGGTTGTGGTAAGTGCAAAACCCTACAGCAAACATAGGCAAAGGACTATTTGATTCCTGGACACAGTAAGATGGGAAGAGTAATTTGCTTCCTAAACCATTAGCATCCAAAGTAGAGGGAAACATTGTCAATTAAATGCCTTATAGTAGGTACCTACAAATGTTTCAGTCAACACACAGAATATCAGATCACCGAGATTCTAAGGAAACATTCCTCCTTGGGTTTCATTCAGTAAACTCAGTAGAAGGAGTCATGATGTACACTAACAACTATGTACTAAAAGGTATTATGTTCATTGCCCTGATCATCAACCAGAAGGTGCAGATTCTAGTGCCTTGCCAGTGCCCTGTGCTGTGTTTTTAGTATACATAGGCCCACTGAATCCTTTCCAGACAAATATCATTATCATAGTGTCATAAATGAGAAAACTGTGGGTGACAGGGGTTAAAGAAGTGTAGGAATTCTTCCCCAGTTTGACATCGATTAAGATTAAATCAATGTGATTGTCAGGTGTATAGTTGATAGTGTTATTGTCTACTGCCTCGTGGTCAGCGTGGGGGGAGACTATACCTGCCTGGGTGGGTTAACAGTGCTTCTTCTGGTAGCAGTTGTGGGGCTGGATAAGATCTGTGACTGCAAGCTTCCCACTGAGATTTACAGACTTGAAGATGTTGCAGGCAGGAAAACAGTACATTTACATGCACAAAGGCAGAACAACTCAGACACTGAAAATAGCTGGCTTTACCAGAAAGATGACCACGGGCGAGTTTCACAATGACACCACTTTGTATGATGAATATAAGCTCGTAAAAATTTTATCAACTTTTATGCTTCAAATATATGCAGGATATGAGGCAATTATATCTCAATAAGTTTTTTTTTAAGCAACTAATAACCTAAGGAGAAAACAGGGGTTGCGTGGCTCACATTTATTCAGTTCTGCCTTCTTTCTTCCTATGAATGAGAGAGCAGAAAAATTTCCCAGTACTGCTCCTCTAGATACCCAAGTTTGAAATCCTTTCTGCATGCACAGACACCTTGGGTCTCTGGAAATGGAATTGTCCCTGCTGGTTATACAGATAGCTACTGAGGGAGGCATGGTGACACAGAAGGTGACATTCTTGCTTGGTGGCCAAAGGGTGAGTTTCCATTTCCCAGGTGCCACAGATGCAAAGACTGTGAGGTGGCATGGGAAACAATGCAGCACAGCAGCGGGTTCTTTAAAAAAAGGAAAGAAGATTGTCGTTGGATGTGACTCCGTCCCTGGATGACTCTTTTAATGCTGTCATTCAAAGTAGCCCTTTTTAGACGTGTTCTGTAAGTTCTTTCTGAGTGCTGAGGCTGTGCTGGGAAATCCTAGAGCCATCATTCAAACTGTTTGCTCTTCTCTCTCTCTCTTCTCTCCTCTGCTTAGTTCAAAGGAACCTATTTTTCTTTTATCCTGGTCTTCAGCCACTCTCCAGTTCTCCCCATACAAGAATTAATATTCCATTTCAAAAGGGTCTGAATGTTTATGTGCCACTATGTGGGTGTGTACATGCACAGAAAACATACATTGCATATGAGATTATGAATGATTTTATCTGTTTAATTTTTTCCCTTATTTTGTGAATTTTCTACAACAAACAGGGCAATTAATGAAAGTAAAGACTTACTATAAAATAAAATGTAGGGGAGGCGAAGAGACACTCTTGTTGAAGGAAAAGGATCTACATCGAAAGTCAAGTTAAAAATAAATTTTATAAAGAAACTATAAATAAATGAATACAAATAAATCAGTGAAGAGATAGAGGGTCATTAGCTTCGAGGAATGATTTCTTTGTGCTTTCATGGAACCTTTTGTTCTCTGATAAAGAAGAAAGGAAGTGAGAAGGGCAGAGAGCAGTTAAACTTAGTCTCAGGGCAGGAAGCTAAGGGACTTGACCCATGAGACCATCAACCCTCTCCCAAGCAGAAATCCTATTGAATAACACTCTGTCAGGACCCAGGTCCCGTCTTATCCCTGCACCACTGTGGGACATGGTAACCAGTCACTCTTTAATTCATCTTCACAACTTTGAGAATGACCCTTTCAAAACCCTGACAATCCCAAAGCCTTTTCCCCTCACTGTTTGGAGATTTGCTTCAACTTAGTTCCATTCACAACCACGGTATGGGAAATTCTACCTTGCTCATCAGTGCTCTATTTCATCCTCAGAGCCACTCACTTCTGTTAGCTCACCTCTGTGCTGATTAGAAGAAGAGAAATCCCTGCGTAAAGCCAGAACTTTTGCTTTCTCCCCAGCTCCTCCCCTACTTCTCTCAATTCCTCCATCCGACACTCCTCCAACGTTCTCTTCCCATTGTTTTAACCGAGAGAAGCCAGCTTACATCCATGTTCCTTGCCCTCTTGCTTTATACCTCAAGAATTTTCTTTGAATGAATTTCTTGAGGAATTCTAGGAAGAACATTGTCTATTCTCCGTGCATATGACCCTGTTATTCATCCACTCAGGCTGATGACTGCGCTATCTTCTTTTCATCTTGTATCTTTTCACCTAAAGCTCATGCTTCCTCTTCTCTGGGTCTTCTGACCAGTCTCTCTTTGACACACTTCCATGTCTCCTCACATCACCAGAAGCGCTCTTCTCTTCTTTCCCACCTTGCATTACGCTGAGCTCACACATCAGAAGGCTTTTATGTCCTTCATAGAAATAAGAGACTTAAATGGGAACACTAAGGATCCCTGGCTCCTTCTCAGCTTGATAAGCTTTGCCTCTTTGTTTTAAGATGAGCAAATTATAAGGATAATATTAGATTAGTGTAGCATTTAATTTCTACCTTCTTTCTGGGATCCAGTAGTAATGAAGAAATTGACAAGTGAGTCTGCAGTGGGGTTATCGGGATTAATAAATGATAATCCCTGATAATAAGCATCTGGGCATGAAGGATATACGCAAAGAGGCAAAGCCACACCATGGTTATTATATTACCAAAGAGAGGGATAAGAGCAATAACTGACGTTAGACTTAAAATCACTCAGAATCACTTCTCACCCTTAAACGTTAGGAAGAAAAACAAAATATATTCTAGGGAATGAGTAATGACCACCTGTGTCTCCAGGAATTCTTCACAAAGAACATGCAGCTCTCAAAGCTCATCACAAGAAACCCACGAAGGCCCAGATAAGTCACGCTGGCGTCCTCAGAACTCCAGTGAGCTCCTCCAGAGACTCCCTCTCACCCCCAACATTTTATTGGTCCAAACCAACCTCTCCCTGACTGGAAAAGCACATTTGAGCACGGCAGGATGGATTGGGAGAATCCCTTCTTACATAGCTGAATAGTGAAACCAAATTGAATCTTCTCATAGAAACACAAGTGCAAATTTTACATTTTCCGCCCGTCACGGAGCAGGAATGAGGACTGCAAAGTGCTCTCCAGCCTAAGTGGTATAAATGAGAAAACCTGGGTAACAAAGCCATTTTTTTGTTTTCCAAGAATAGGGAGTCCCTGAACCGCAGGTTGTAGTTCCAGCCTGTGAGATTATGTCTCCAAATCTTCCCTGGGCCAACACTTCCTTATTCTGTAAATGGATCTGTCACTAAAGCAGTTCAGAAAGGAGTGGTTTAAAGTAAGGACTTTTAATCGGAAAAGGCCCTCAACTCTCTGAGAAATGTAGTGGAAAATCATAGCCTTACAGCAGAAAAAGTAAAAAAAAATCACAATATTTTGCATACCGTTTAAAGAACTTATCTACTGTTAGAAACCACCAAAAATATCTTATCGCTAAGCAAAAGACATTCTTAGTAAAGAAAGGTTAAAGGATGGGTCAATATAAATGCCAAAAGTATATGCCAATATAATATAGTTGGCCAGTTATTCATGCTTGGAATCAAAATCTTCAAAACTAATTTCAGTTTTGGAACTAAAATACTACTTGTTTTAAAGCATTGTTGCATTTAAAGCCCAAGTCAATATGTAGAGAGGCTAATGTTTTGTTGACTGCCATTTTAAGATGAAGTAGAGTATACATGTATCAGATTTACTTCAAATAGTTTGAGAGTAGAAGAAAAACCTCAGCTCAAACATATTACACACAATATTCAGATATCACACTGCTCTTAAACTAGGGAGGAATAAGATGACAGAAGGAAAATCAATAGTGACCATGAGCTGACAATAGAATTGAGGTTGCGGATGGTACAGACAATTGAGTGCTCCAAGCAGAAACTTCTTATTTTTTGTGCTGCCACCCAAAGGAATATTCTAGAAAGACATTTCTACACATATACATACACACACACACACATACACACTATGATTAGGAGTTTGATAAATGTCTAAGCATATTGTCTCTTATTAGTGAGCATTGTACAGTCTCTGAATCAAACAGGAATCTTAGCTCTCTTCTCTCCCAACACCTCAAACAATGTCTGCCACTTAAATAATTAGCTCTTGAATTAAAACAACCAACTAATGATTTATTGTACTTCCCTGTGCATCTTAGGTTGGTTTCTGGACATCCACTAGAAAAATGAGACATTTCAAAGGTCTTTTTCCCTCCGGCTGGGGATATGTAGCTCAGTGGCAAAGAACTTACCTCACCGGTCTGCAACCCTGGGTTCAATCTCCAGCAGTTAAAAAGTATTTCTCTCCAAATACTTTCAGTCTCTGTGATTCTGCTTAGTGCATGGAAAACTTCCTTCTAGACAGTGAGGCTATGCTGATCCTTGCAGACAGAGAGGGCCCACTGCCCAGGATGGGGGCATATGTACTATGAGGACTCAGTAAAGAAGACACAGGATGTACGTACAATAGACTGAAAAGTGAGAAATGAACTACCTCCATTCCAAGGATCTTAGTCTGAGGTTTCAATCTGTATGGAGGAGAGAATTAATTTCCTTAGGATTTGTGATCCAATTATTCCTGTTGTTTTCTTTATGAAGTTGTGATCTCATGTATACGGCACTACTGGTTTGTCTGCACAGAAGCAACTGGCTTCTCTTCCAGAAGAGATGACATGCTATTTCTCACCAGCACCTCCAAGAGAAAATAGACAACCACATATTGGTTAATGATTTCTATGGATTCTTTTCCTTAATATAACTGCTAATTGATTTTTAGACGAATTTCTGTTCTTACATGATAATGACAATTCAATCAGAAGTAGGTAGGACTGGGGCTGGTGGGGAGTGAGTTAGACACACACATGATTCATACTCAAAAAACAGTGTTAGATGATAGTGCCTCCCTAAACCCATTCTTAGGGAAGTATTTCTCAAGCTTCAGCACAGGTAAAAATCATTTGCAGTGCTTATATGAGAATGTAGATTCTGCCAAGCACTGATACCTCACACCTGTCATCCTAGCTCCTCGGGAGGCTGAGATTTGAGGATTATGGTGCCAAGCCAGCAGGGCAAGAAAGTCTAGTTCAACTAACCACCAAAAATCCAGAAGTAGAGCTGTGGCTCAACTGGTAGAATACTAGCCCTCAAACACAAAAGCCCAGGAACAGTGTCCAAGCCCTAAATTCATGCCCAAGGACCGGTACAAAAGGTTAGCAAAGGAAAGTAGATTTCATGGTTTCTCTCCCCCAACATGCACAAGGGCTAAAGAATTGTTGTTTTAACTGTCTCTCCAGCAAATATGCTACATACCACATCTTTTAATGTATCTTCCCTGTGCTTTTTCTTTTAATCTCGATTCATTTTCATGTGTAGTACCATTCCACCCTCTAGTGGATGACTTTCAGCAATATATATACATATACATACACACACATATATTACACACATTACAGATACCTACCTCATAACTTTTAGGGAATTTCATCTATCATAAAAACTTGACAGGAAACAATGATTGATTTCACGTTCCTCTTTTTTTTTGTAGAGAAGCTTGTTATTTGTCATTTTAAGGTAAAACTGCCAATTGCCTGCAGGATTACATTTATGCAAATGTGAACATCAATTCCTACTTCCCCCAATTCTAACTTAATATGTGTGAGAACTTTCCCAAGGATGGCAGTCTGATATTTCTATTTTGACTGAATACTTAAGAGATTCATCTGAACATAGGGCCCATAGCTCCTTGTTTCCACTTTGAATTTCCTTTGGCTGTGCGCCCTAACTTCTGTTAGTACAAGGCTATTTCCTCTTGCTTCTGTTACCAAGAGAAGCCATAGAGGCTGCATTCAGCCAGAAACACCACACACACACACACACACACACACACACACACACACACACACACTTTTTCTTTCCGATTGGAACATGTAGAAAAGATGTCAAGGAATTATTATTGGTGGATTAAAAGTGGAAGAGGACTAGAGGTACACAGCTAATACACTCAGAGTATTCATAGAGCATGTGAGGTTTTGATTCCTAGCTGGGGAATCCCTATGGAGGACCATCTGAAGTTCTATGGTAGGACCTGATTGGATCATGTACATTTCCTGATTTGTGTTTGTTAGTGAAAACCTCAACTAATCAGCAACCTTAACCAGGGTCCACTGTCCGCGTCTCAACACAGCTTTTGTGTTTCCCAACCAACATCAAGGTTATAGCAATGTCTAAAACCATTATATTTCCCTTTAAATGCACTTTAATACGTTGTTAATAGGGAAATTAGTTAAATGGCACAGCCATCATTGGTAATTTCTTCACATCTTAAGACGTATTCCTTGTAAATACTCAAATTAGTGGTTCTGTTCTCTCCCAATGATCTTGAAATTATAACCTCTGCAATTAGATTTTAAGAAGCTTTCATCTGACCTAAACAATACTGTAAACAGTAAAGTTAAAAATGAAATCATTTGTTTTAGTGATTAACAAGCTAATTCAAAACCATTTTATTTTAAACCAATTCACTAGCTTTGGGACTTTTCTCAGCCAAGCTGAGGGATTTTTTTTCACAACAACTTACTTGTTGATTTTGTCCTCTCTCAAAACTAGTAACCATTTCAGGGATGAAGAATGACAAATTTACAGACTTCACTTCAGATTACATCAGAATAACTGGGGGCTTTGAAAATCCATCACAGCCCCAAGGCCAAAACTTTCCAGCTTGCCATATTTGGTGTGGCAACCCTAAAACATAGGTTTCTAACCAGTTCCTGGGTTGACTCTTGAAAAACTATTCAACAGTGTTTAAGAACCACTATTCCCTAGAAATGAATTCTCTAGAAACTTCTCCAAGACAGCAAGTCCCAGAACCTGCTTAAAGGACATACTGGCAACTTTCAGCAATGACAGTGTGTAGGCAATGCAATAAATTTAAAATGGGTTACTTTAGGTGTTATTGTGTTTACACCTGACAAACACCGTCAATAATATGACAAACGGATCAGAAAAAGAACTTAGACAGGTAAAATGTAGTTTTGTACTTATGCTGGCCCAGAAATCCCACAGCCAGAGGGCAAAACTGGCCGGCGAGGAAGTCATTGCTGATGCCACCTTAGCACGGCTAGTGTTGGGCCCTACCGCCACCTGGTGGTGACTTTTGGCTTTCTCATTCCACAAATTTGATGATGCTGGATCCTGAGGCTGTTGGAAAACAGAAACAGAATTGAGCTTTGTTCAGAAATGGTTTTGCCAAAGTAGTCCTCACCTCATATTTTTATATTGTACAAATAAACAGACTTTTTCTTCACTGGTACAAAAATAAATTTTAAACCTATTTGATTAGGTAACGTTTTCACATTTATATCCCAGGACAGGATACAAATGCCAGTGGGTTAAAATGAGAAAACCTGACATTGTAATTACATTTGAATCTGCCAGAGAAAAATGGGAACATTCACAGAATCAACATTTGCATTGATTTCTATTACAATTCAGAAATCTTTTCAGAGAAAAATGTTCGTTGTAGATTTCCGAATTAAGTCAGGGTTCTGCTGGATTTGTTCCATTGTTCCAAGGTTTCAACAAGAGAGCCAAGGCTCGGAAAACAGGGACCAAAGACCCAGAGAGTATAAAGCCTAAACCAAGGGCCACATCTAGCCATTATAGGAGGTGCCAGCATTCTGTGAAACTGCTTTGCCAGCCTTTGCTGCTCTGCTTGACTGTCAAGGCATGAAGACAATTCAGAGAGGTAAAGGGCGGGGAGAAGTGGTATGGTGGAGTCTTTGAACAGCAGTGGCCTGCCCTGCCAAGCCACCTTGCTTTGCCTCCTTGGGGCAGGGAAGGGAGCTGCTCTCTGCTTCCCACCAGCAACTCTTCCCGTGTCTCAGAGAGCTCTATATGCTTCTGCACAAGGAGGGACTTCCGGACTGAGTATTTGGCTCAGCAGTGATCATGTGAACAGGGAAAGCACTGGCCTTGTGACCCTGTGGGTGGCCTCATGGGTGGGAACTGCTCCTCATCAGTAATAAGACAACGTTTGCATTTTCTAAAAAGCCCTGCTGGAAAAGCCAACACCATCATTTCTTCCAAGTAACCCAGATGCTTCTGGCACTGAAACTGCTGATCCAAAGAACACACTTTGAGACCCTAAAGGACCCAAATCTCTTCTGCCCTTGCCACCCCCATAGGTCTAACAATGGTAATGTCATCTATCGGGTTATGTGGATACAAATATTGGATATAAGGGTCAAATGGGATGCGAATTTTCCCTGTCATGTCTACTTATTCCCTAGTCATGCTTTGTCTTCACTGTTATCATTGAAATTATAGGGAAACTATTATTAGATAAAAACAGGAAGAAAGAGGAATGGTGAATTTGTTCTAACAGATCCCTGGTAAGGAAATGTCTGAGACGGCCAGTCAATAAGAAGTAGGTAGAGGAATAAGGTTTACAAATAAAACTTTAGCTTTCTTCCAGAACATTTAAGATGCTCTCTGGACCCACAAGATCAGATCCACCCACAGATAACGCGGTGGCACATGCCTGCAATCCCAGGTCTAGAGGAGGATCCTGATCGCAAGGCCCGCTGGGTTTAAACAGACCCCAACTCCCCACTCCCCGAAGAAAACAAAAATCAAATAATATTTTAAGTATTCTATTCTTTTACAAGACAAAGTATACCATGTGGGCCCTCAGACTGAAGGGGAAGGTATGGACCATCTGTTTGGCTCTTATTATCAGAAAATTGCACTTGATAAAAACCAGCAGAGAGCTCAATGAGGCAGTGAGGCAGCGCTCTGGGGTTTCTCTCAGACAAAATCCAGGCTTTCGCTACCCACACTCAGGCCCTTCAACTCTTAAGTCCTTTCCTTGAGGCTGTGAGATGATTACTGATCATCTTTCTGACAATTAGCACTTCTCAGTAGCCAAGAAAAGAAAATGACAGAAAGGGCATAAATGACAAGTCTCACATCCAGACAGAAAATTCTGATGTCTCGGGAGATATCTTTTGCCATTTCCCTGATGGAAAGAATTTCAATATCATCCTCTACCAAGACGGTTAAGGAAATGCAACCCCGGTCTGGACACAGTGTCAACCCTATCAGGATTAGCCCACCATGGAAGGAAAAAGTGAAAGGCAGCCATTTCTTCCCCAGTCTTCCCATCATGGCATCTACCAGGATAGCCTTCGCACGAAATGAGGAGCAAGATTCCCTAAGCACTGAGGTGATTTCTCTTTTGCTCAAAGCTGGTGACACATCCTGACCCTGACCTTCACAAAGCAGATGGTGTAGCTCTTGCACACACTGAGTTGCTGAGGTAGGGGAGGAGTGAAGTTTTAGGAAGGGCTACAGATTTCACTTTAGCAGAGACATGATAGTATAAAGAATCAGGATTATGGAAAGGTCCTATATGAAATGTACACCTCAAAAAAAACAAACCAAAGTACTTTATACACACATGAAACAGAGTAATGAAGCCCATTAAAATAGTTTAAATGGGAGGGAAGAGGGTGTAAGAAAGAGTAATGGGGGGTGGATTTGAGTGGAACTCAGTATACACATGGATGGACATGTCCCAAGGAAAGCCCCTTGTACAATTAATATACACTAATAAGAAATTCCCCTTTGAAAACAAGAGAACACAATAATGTGTCCAGTTGTGTAATATTCCAAGGTCAGTGTTTGCTACTTATAACTTAGCACCACAAAGAAGTGATGGCAATGATCGTGCAGGAAGTTCCCCCAACGATTATGCCATTTTACAAGTATTCCACTCATGTTACAGAGTGAGCCATCGCCTGGGAAAACAGAGATGTCATGATCGAATTCGTCTGGAGAATAAAAAAAAAATTACTTTGCTTCTTCCTTTTCTATCTGTAAGTTATCTTTAACAATATACTGTGACTTCCTTCCATGCCAAGCACAAAGACTTCTTTGAATATTACAGTGTCAAGCAAAAATGACCAAAAACAACCCATACTATATATGAATATATATATATACATATATATATATATATATGTGAGAAGTTAAATACCAGTGAAGTGTTCTAGGGATGACCCGGGTTTTGTGTGCTTTCTTTTTTATTGCAGTGGGAAAAACTACAGATGACCACAAGCGAGAGGAGGAAAATATTCTGCTCCGTCACGTTCCATGTCATCGCCATCACCTGCGTGGTCTGGTCGCTGTACGTGCTGATAGATCGGACAGCTGAGGAGATCAAGCAGGGTAATGACAATGGTAAGAACACATCCTCACACCCTTGTCATTTCCTCACCTGGAGTCTGGCAACCAGGAGACAGCAAGGCTGGTTCTCCACGGGGGTTTCCAGGTACAATTCCTGAACAAAAGCCAACACCCTCAGCATTTCCTGACTACATCCTTCATTAACTTTTAATCAGACGCATTGACTCCATTGGGTTCCAGCCTAAGATGTGAGGTACATAAGGTCTATGTAAAACTTACCGGGAAGAAACACATTGGTGGTGTTTACCCTTCAGGTGTTTGAGAATCTTGAAGATGGGCGAGGACCAGGTTCTGCCTGGTCATAAAAGGCAGATAGTTACAACACATGGAACACTTTCAAGGCTTAGTGAACTCACTGCCTCGTTGTTGCCTTCAATACAGGAAAAGATAACCTTCTCGTAGAGAAGGTGTTATGGCTTCCTAGTACTACAAGATTCAGTAGAGTGGATTAGCATGCTGGCTTAGAATTATAGCCAGGTCCAGTTTCATCATGAATAGTAGTATGCCTACAAAGGAAGATGTTTCAAACTTGGTAAAATGCATACATCAGCTTAAACAGAAGCAAAGAGGCATGCAGAGTGGCACATACATGGAGTGATAGCACTTGGGAGCTGAGGGCAAGAGGATCATGGGTCTGAAGCTAGACTGGGCTGCATAGCAAGACCCCTTTCTCTCTCTCTCTCTCTCTCTCTCTCTCTCTCTCTCTCTCTCTCTCACACACACACACACACACACGAAAAAACAAAGACACAAGCAAAAACAGGAAGAAAAAATTTGTATTCACTTCTGAAGGTATCAGTCCTGTTTCATTTCAAGCTCTATGAGAGCTCTTGTATATAGCCTAAATCATAGTTGGTAAATCGGTGAGAAATCTTCCTGAACCCCCAAGAAACTAATTTGAAAGTTCTGAGGTTCAATGGAAAGGAATCTCGCCACGTGGTTCAAACAGAGAAGAGTTTATAGGGTGGGGGGAGGGAGAACAAACTGGCAGCCCAAACAAGATGGAGGCATGAGGAGACAGAGGGGAAAGGAGAAGAGAATACGTGAGAAAGAACAAGAGAGAGGAAGAGAGAAAAGGAAAGAGAGACAGAAAAGGAAAAAGAGCAGGGGCTGTGTTGAGCCAGGTTATATAGGAAAAGGGGGGAGATATGGCCAAGTGGATTGGATGTGACTTCAGAGAAGGAGGCTGTAACCGACTCAGGGTATGCCAGTTACCTACATAACTCAGATACTGGGCGCAGACTTAAACAGGTGGGGGGCATCTGCATGGAGCCCTCCCAGGGGTGGACCTTACAAAAGGATTAGCTGTTCAGAAGGTAATGCTGTCCATTTGTGGTACTAGGAAAAGGGTCTATGCCTTCCCTCCCCCAAAGAAGAAAATTACAGAAGGAAAAATATGGGGTAAAGTGAGAAGGAAAAGAAAACTGTGTTGCCTTAGGTGTGGCTTCATCCTGCGTTTCCAGGATTTCCCTGCAGGTGGCAGCAATGCCTGTCATTGTGCTAGCATGGACCGTTCTAGGAGGCCTGGAAGATGCTGAGAGGGTGGGGGGAGGGAGCAGTCCCCACATGCACTGTGAGCACACTTTATGTAATTTAGGGAGGCAGAGCTGCTGTCAGACCTAGAGATCCACCCTTCTTCCTGAAAGAACAAACATTGCTGAGTCTAAATGCTAGACAAATAGACAGGGTATGGGTTTGATAGGTTTGTTGTTGCTGTTGTGGTTCCATAATAACTCATTTCCATACCACATCATTGATATTAGACTATACTTTTTCCCCACATTGTACATTGTTCCGAAGTTACTGGTTTTCAAATGTTACATTACATGTGAATTAAATAAATACACCTGATGGGAGGTTCTTTTTAAAAATAAAAAAGAAAACCCATAGCTGCTTTTTTAAATAGACATACTGGCCTAAGCCAAGCAGCAGAATCTTGTGTGGATGGAAACCCCACATTCCACCTTCCTTCCTAAGGTAATTAATAACCTTAGGATTCAAAGGTTTCCTACCAACCCTAGGCAGACCTGCTGGCCGGGCACCAACTTACTGCTCTTATTTACACGCCTGATGTATAGTTCATTGTTTGTAAAGCATACATTAGCTTTGAGGTAACATAGCCTCTTCAGCTCCCTTGCTCTCTTAGACTGAGCTACTCTTCTGATGGAGAGAAGATGCTGGCACTTCTCCTACCAACCACGAGAGGCAGCACTGAGACGCCTCCATACCCAAGCCTCTACAAGTGACCCCTGAGAAAAGTCCTCTGACCTTCACTTCAGCCAGCTGCGCTCTTAAGTCCCATGGAAGCTGGGATTACTTATTCGACAATGAACAATTAATTTGTTTCTACGTTAGCCACCCAAACAGCCCTAGGACCCCAAGAAACCCATAGCTCTTCCATTTGTCTGTACACTGCTCTCGTTATTCTTAAATTTAGGTGCCATTTCAGTGCTGATGACCTTCCAAGGTTCCCTTCAGCTCAGAATGCACCCCAGCCCATGCATCTACTTGCTTCTGGAAGGCCTTCATTGAAGTCCAGGCATCCAAACTCATGATTAACTCCTACTTCTCACTCAGAAACCATGAGAAAGACATCACTACATCCAACAGCCAAGTAGACATACTCATTTTCTTCCTCCTCTTCCTCCTCCTCCTCCTCCTCCTCTCTTTCCTTCTTCTCTTCCTCATGTCTTTTTTCTCCCTCCTTTAAACCAATCACCAAATCTTACATAAGCTGACTCATGTGATGCTAGAATCTGTCCATTCAATTGCTTCTCCACTGACAATAGCCATGTGCAAACTCTAATTTTTATACTCAAAAATTGCAAAGGTTTCTTGCCTAGGCTTTCTCTAGTTTTGTCCACTCTCAACCCGTAATATAATGATCCGTAATATAATGATGACAAATTAAAAACTACAAATTGGATCAAATTCTATTTCTCCTTCACATATGTGTTCAAGCCCCAGAACCAACCACAAAAAAAAGTGTCATGATAAAGGATCACCTTTCACCTACATGTGCATATGCACGTGTATCAGTGTATAGATATAGGCATCATGTGCACAATTCCTAAGTTATTTTCCATTCCTTAAAGTTCACTGGAAGGGAAATGTCTACTTTAGGGCTTTGAAATTAGAAAGCAAGCTGTCTGTCAGGAGCAGTAGCTGAGGCCATTCTTACAGAGCACGAGGTCCTTCCCAGGGCACACGTAGACTCCATGATGACCTCATGAGAAGCATCACCTGCACAGATGTCCACACTGCATTTAAAGACAGAGAATCCAACAAACAGGTTGGAAGGGAGTGTGGCCATCTTGGAGTTGTTATGATTTTAATCTTCCTCTGGCATTGAATTGCTGATCCTGCATTTATTTTTAAAGCTATGGGGGGAACACTGCATAATTTACAAGCTAACATATTTTAAAACCATCTTGAAAACCTTCAAAAATATAGGAAGGGGAACAAATTGTCCTTTTCCACTAGAACTGAGGTGGACTAGAAAGCAGCAAAATTATTTGAACTGTAATGACAATGCTGAGAGAAAACAACATCATTCACATGTTTTCAAAATGCTATTTTCTTTTAGATTAAATTTGTTGGATGCCCCAGACACCACTCTCTCTCTCTCTCTCCCTCCCTCCCTCCTGTGGTGAGCGCCAGTCCCCACCCCAACTCAAATAAATGGTACTTGAAACCCCAGTACTAATTCCAATTTCAGCAATGATTGTTCTTCCTAACTTATCTTTACATTTTGTTGATGAACACTTCAGTATAGTATTTTGTGTAAAAACAGAACAAAAATCTGTAAGACTGAAGAAAATGGCAATGACACTTCATACTACAAGTTGAGTATGTCTTCTCCAAGAATTTGAGGGTTGATTTTTTTTTTCAGATTTGGGAATATTCGTATATTTAAAGGGTGACTTTGGGAGTAGGGCCCAAATCTACTCATGAAGTTCATGTGCTTCATGTGGACCTGTTATACTCTTCCCTAAGGTAACAATGTCATGGCCCTGTGCCCTGTGGTGAGGTAGAATTTTCTACTATGGCACCATGTTGGTGCTCAAAAAGTTTTGAACTTTAGAGCATTTTGATTCAGGAAGCCCCACGTATATTAAGAGACTGTAAGGACAGATGTTAAAAGTTGCCCCAGAATTATTCAGAGAGCTCTTAACATGGGCAACGTCTTAAAAATATTTGCTAGCTACTACTGAATCAGTAGGTAAGAACATTCCAAATAAACTATACAGCCAACCAAAGATAATAAATACATGCTATCTGGCTAGCTGTCAGAAGACCAAGACCTTAATTCTGCCTGAGTTACTTACTGACTTGAATATAATAACCTCTCTGAAACACCATTTTTACATTTGGGAAACTAAAACCATTGGATTTTGTGTCTTCTGTCAGTTCTTTGTATAATGTATTTGTCAGAACCTGATTTTGCTTCGGGTAAATCAAAACACGTTCATATAAGTTACATACCTATATCATGCATGTTTACCCCCAATGAATATTACCCCCAATGAAACTTATTAAGAAAAAGTTAGGTGAAATGTCTGTTGTTCTTAACTTATTCAACAAGAGAGAAGCAACCGAGGGGACAAAAAAGACATCTCTCTCTCTCACACACACACACACACCTTTCCTTCTGCAGGCACAATTTATAACTCTGTATAACCTAAGCACTGAGCCCCAAACACTCCAATTCAATAGTGAGATACTTTGTCTCTATATACACTGTCCCCGCAGCCGTTCAATGAGGCGGGTTCTCATCTCCTGTTTGGAGATTTCAAAAGGCTTTCAGACACATTCCAGGTGCCTGCAGTCACCTGAGCTACGACAGAAAGACATGGCAGAATTCAAAAGCTGGAAGACACCTTACATATCTTTGTTTGAAAAATGAGAATTTAAAACAATTTACTCACCTTAGCTATATTGGAAAGACCCAGTAGGGATCTTTCAGTTCTTTGACTTAAAGAGAAAACAGGAAAATGAGATATCATAGGTGTCCTCACGGGGTGCCTCGAGTGCAGAATTGGGACCTGAATCTTTTGTTATAAGGGAAATACATTTCTTGAGATAGAATAATGGTCGCAGAACAGATGTGACTGGAAAAGTTCAGTGGCTACAGCCCAGCGAACTAGTCATTGTTCTTTGACTGGAAGCTTGGGAATAAATATTTCCTAGCAAATTCAGGACATGAAATTATTCTTTACATTTTTGAGACGTTGTTGGGCTGTTTGCTTTGTTTTGGGTGTTTTCTGAAGTATGTTGCTGTTTTCTTTCTTTCCCTCCTTCCTTCCCTTTCACCCCTCCCTCCCTCTCCTCCTTCCCTCCCTCCCTCTCTCTCTCCTCCTTCCCTCCTTCCCTCTCTCCCTCCATCCTTCCTTTCTTTCTTTCTCCAGTTCAGGGCTTGAACTCTGGGCCAGGCACTGTCCCTGAGCTCCTTTTGCTCAAGGCTAGTACTCTACCCTTTGAACCATAGCACCACTTTTGCTTTCTGTAATTAATTGGAGATAAAGTGTTGTGGACTTTCCTGCCCAAGCTGGCTTTGAACCACGATCCTCGGAGCTCAGCCTCCTGGGTAACTAGGATTACAGTGGTGAGCCACGAGCTCCCAGCTGAAGTATTTTTCTGAGATAATTGCAACTATGAAGAACACTCAGGGCACTGGTAAAGAGGAGGAAGCTTGGCTGGCAGCTAACTGGACTTCCCTCCTAGTTCTGGAGATTTCCATTTCCTGGAGACAAGATGGGATTCACAGGCTGAAGCCCAGGGACAGTAGAGAGATCTGAGCAGTAGGCACCAGTGAAAGTTGTGTTTTAATCTGCAGCTCAACCAGCTGAAGACATGTCACATTCCAATCATTCATATCGTGGTGATATGTTTTAATCTACAGCTCAATCAGCTGAAGACATGTCACATTCAAATTATTCATATCATGGTGATAACTGATTATAGAACACTTTCCAGGTGCCAGGAACTTCTAATTCATTGCATATACACTAAGAACCCCATAATCTGAATAGATACTATATTTTACCTCTTTTTTTTTTTTTTTGTCTTTTCTTGTTGTTACTAGAGATTGAACCCAGGACATGGCACATTAGGCACTGAGCTGCATCCCAGCCTGATCTCCATTTTTAAATGTTGTAACAGTTGACATTGGTGGTTAAAGAAAAATCACCAACTTAATGCTGTAAAATCACAGCTGTTCATTTAGCTCTCGGTTCTGCACGTGGCTAGGTGTTTCTCCAGGCCTGGAGCAGCAGCAGGGCTCGCCGGCTCACATTACCTGCAGACACCTGGTGCTTTTCATGTGGCCACATAATTTACAAAGTTTACTTTTTCATTCATTTTCACTTTTGCATTTAACATTCTTTATAGGTAGTTCATTTTACCTGCACACCTCAGTTTCTCCCATTGGCTTGTGTCTGAGTCAGAGTTCAAGGATCTAGAATGAGCCATCAATTTCTCTTCTACTGTGTTGTCCCTGGTGCATTAAGTAACATTTTCCTATAATTCATGCATGATTTCTGTGTTCTGGAACCACTGTACTTTCGAGAAGAGATGCTGTAGCATTTTGATTCCTCCAACTCTAAGTTCTGAAGCATTGAACAGCATCTTGAAGGACCATGCTACAGAACATCACAAGACTTTCCTGGAAAAGCTATTAGCATGTTTATTGCTTTGGGATGGCATGTTCCAATGTTACAGTCCTTGAGTACTGATTCTCATAGGCACCATTATAAAAAGGAAGCCCGGAAGAAGTTAATACTCATAGATTGAGAATTGATTGCCCATTCTTATGGAATTCGGGTTCTTGGGATGGAAAGGAAACAATTAAATTTATAATGAAAGATAAGGGTCCTGTTTCTTCCCAAAACAATGATAAGCAGAAAATTCGCTGTTCCAATTCCTGTCCAAGAATTTCTAAGCAACACTTCCCATTAATGCATAGGAAGTCAATAAAGGCAGTTTATTAACCAGCGGAAACTTCAATAGAAGATTTCAAGCACCAAGGCAACACGAGATGCCTCTGTGAGCTGTTCCATAAATGAATTGATGATTGGATTGCCCAAAGTTGAATTTTTCCAAATTCTTCCAGAGTAGAAAATAGAGAAAAGTCTGTGCCTTTCCCGCGGGCACAGCTTCATATACACATTAGTGCGGACAAAAGATTCCTTCAGTTGTACCACAGATCCTCAGGAAGCTAGATTTTTGCTTCCCTACTTTACCTCCGTCTTTTCTCATTTTGTACATTTGTTCCTCTTTGCAAGAGTCAGTATAGAAACTAATACAACAACACTATGTATGAAGACACTTTGCTAAGTCTCAATAAAAGCAGGCAACTGATCTTAGCAGTGGAACCCAATGAGCTCCATTTTAGTATCTTTCTAGTGAGTTTTACGAGGTAAAAACAAAATTCTCATACCCACTCAATAATAACTTCTTTTATTGACGATGAAAATTCTTGCCCACTTAGAGGTAGGAGACACCACAGGTTGTCGCCTCATTGTTTTGGTCTCTGTGTTTGGACCCCAAATGGCTTTTGTATGTGGTTAGGAAGTGCTCGCCATACTAAACTCGGTCCAGGGATTTGGTGGGAGCTTTGACTTCCCAATAACATCTGGATGAAGGGTGTGGTGGGCAGAGGAAACCAACTCAGAATTACCTAATAAAAGTGAAGAGAACAGATTGCTGGAGAGACTTTCCACAGAGCACATGCCCTATGCCTTACACTGCATAGTATCCACAGCAGGCATGGCCTCTATTTACTGAAAATCAACCATCCCACCCTAATTAGTTGGTAGAATCCACTGTTAAAACAATTTGTGTCTGATGCTTCCTGCTTTGGAGGTTATTTTTCATTTGCTTTCCTTAACATAGGCATAATCATGCTATATATTTCTCCATGTGTTGGTTGCTAGTGTTGGGATATAGGATTTACAATACAAATGAGTTACTGCGTATCTTCAGTCAAGAAATTCTCTAGTAAGAAAAATGTGCTGATCTTAAATCTTAATTCTCTCTCTCACTTAGTGTCTCCGAAGTGAATGTGGCATTCATTATTTCAGCTGCTTAAAAGCATTTTAAATACTAATTAGGAATAAAGGTCAAAGCCAGTAGCCAAAATCTAACATAGGACCTGGGGGGACTCTAGTAGGATGTACCTGATTCTGGGGGGAAATGAGAACATTTGCAGTGAATGACCAGTGAGAATATTTCTTCATCAGTAATTTTAGCACCATATATTTAGGATATTTGAAAATAACTCTGCGGGCTGGGGATATGGCCTAGTGGCAAGAGTGCTTGCCTTATATACATGAGGCCCTGGGTTCAATTCCCCAGCACCACATATACAGAAAATGGCCAGAAGTGGCGCTGTGGCTCAAGTGACAGAGTGCTAGCCTTGAGCAAAAAGAAGCCGGGGACAGTGCTCATCAGGCCCTGAGTCCAAGCCCCAAGACTGGCAAAAAAGAAAAAGAAAATAACTCTGCTTATTCGGGTTACATTTTACTAGTTATTAAAAGTATATCCCTTATCCATGTTATATAGCAAATGGGTATGATCTTTCAAAAGGATCTAGAAGAAAAAACAAAGGAGATAACATTGATTTTTCCCCTCCCCCCCCCCAATTTCAAAGGTGTTCTTGAATGGCCATTCTGGACAAAACTGGTTGTGGTGGCCATTGGCTTCACCGGAGGTCTCGTCTTCATGTATGTCCAGTGTAAAGTCTATGTGCAGCTGTGGCGCAGGCTGAAGGCCTACAACCGCGTGATCTTTGTGCAGAACTGCCCAGACACTGCCAATAAACTGGAGAAGAACTTCTCGTGTAATGTTAACACGGACCACAAGGATGCCGTGGTGGTACCTGTAACACAAACAGGAACAAATCCACTACCCTCTGCAGAAGCTGGCCCCCCTGAAGTGATACCAGTTTGATGGAACTAGCTGGGAGTTGCTTCACTAAAGGATAACTTCCGAGCCTTCAGCCACTACACACATCACAAGGGATCCTGTATTATTCACTCCCTTATCTTCTCCCTTCTCCCCCTGACTCATTCTTCCTCTGACTTTGCTCATAAAAAGAAAGGAGGAAAAAATAAATCAATCAATAGACCAGGATCCTGTCAAAAGTGAGATGTGGAAAGGAGAAGTGGGCTGCGACTGCTACAACAATAAAGCAACCTTGGCATAAGGATTGCTTTTAGGCGATGATGAATGACTGAGTGGACACGGTGCTCTTCGAGGTAGCAGGAGAAAAGTTCAAGAATACAGACTTGAATTGCAATGTTGTGTTTCTTCTTCGGGTCTTGTAATGTTACCCATCTCAACTGGAAATAACAAATGTATGTGGTCTCAAGCCTGAAATTGTTTCCTTTATCCCAATCACCTTGGAAGCAAACTTGGAGGCTGTGTATTTTGATAGACTTTGACAGCTGATTTTTATGGGTATAGTGGTGTCTGGTATTTTGACAGATGCATGTTTAAAAAAAATGGATGCAAGATACATTTGAAGATAGAAACATTGGAATTATGTTTAAATCATGAACAAAAGATTTACACAGAAATTTGGGGGTAAACTAGCCTTGTTTAATACCATCTCCCAAGTTGGAATCAGCTTTCAGGTCCCGTATTTTATCTGATCTTTCTAATACAGTGCTGCCCAAAAGGCAAGAACTGTGAATGCAGGTCACAGATGTAAAGTTTGAATTTCCTAGTAGCTGTTGAGCAAGTCAGTAGCTCAGGCCTGTAATCCTACCTACTCAAGAGGCTGAGATTTGAGGATCATAGTTCCAAGCCAGCCTAGGCAGGAAAGTACCTACAATTCTTATTTACAATAAATTACTAAAAGGACAGAAGTGGAGCTGTGGCTCAAGTGGTAGAGTGCTAGCCTTGAACAAAAAAGCTCTGGGACAGTGCCCATACCCTAAGTTCAATCCCCAAGACTGACACACACACACCCTTTCCTAGTAGCACCATTAGCAAAAGTAAAAATAGGTTAATTTTGATAATTTTTATTTAACATACTATATAGGAATGATTTGTTGTAAATGTAAAAATTATTGTAATAACCTATGCTTTTTTTTACCAACTCTTGAAAATCCAGTATGTATTTTATAACACACATCCATGTTAATTAACTGAATTGGATAGTACAGACCTAAAAGTAAAGACTAAGCCTCGGCTTCATTTAATAGTTAAATATTTCAAAACAGCAGCTCAATCTACTTAAAAAGTTTTATTTAAGAGTGATAATTTTTAAAAGTACTAAAAAAGTATCATGGTTTGAACTAAATGAAACTGCCATTTCTCTCAAGGGTAAAAACCATCAAAAGCATAGAAAGATTAGCCACAGTGTGAAATTAACATATTTGCTACTGTAAAGCAATTATGATAGGAAAATGAAAATTAAATATTTTTATTGTATTAAAGGTATAACTTTTTTTTAATCCACAGATGTCTCCTTGACAGATGACTAATTATAACCAAGAATCTAGGCTCTATTTCTCTTGCTCGGTTCCACAGCAAAAATACTCAGCAGATTCTATGGTGTGTAAAAAGTTAGGTTGTTTGGGTTTGGCCACTATGGTGTTCTTCTATTCATAGGAAAATGGAGTATGAATGGTACTCACGTGAGCTAGATTAAGAATTGTTAACATAGCAACTTGTGAAAGAACCATGTCCTACATATAAAGAAAAGTGATTTTTGTGAGTTGTCACATTTATTGTCATGCAAGGGGCGGAGTTGGCCGTAGAACCAAAGCATGGGCATTATGCGGCACAAACCTGTCACATCAGTGCACTTTGTAATTACCAGTGTGTGTGTGTATGTATGTGTGTGTGTGTGTGTGTGTGTGTGTGTGTGTTCTTCACAGACAAAGGAAAATAGGGAAGTAACCTTTTGATGAGAAGACAACATGGATATTAGTAGAGGTTGACACTGAGCCACAAAGGGCCCATTCCTAGACATAAAGAAATTGTGGGAAAAAAAGAAAAAGAAAGAAGTCAAGTGTGTGTGTGTATGTGTGTGTGTGTGTGTGTGTGTGTTCATGTGTATATACAAGAGAGAAATGTTAAAGTATTCAGTAAGGAAAGAAAAGGATTAAAACTCATGTTTCTAAAAATGTGTAGGGCATGAAATAGATGGACAGAGAAAACCAAGTGGAGATAACTAGACTGGACCAAAAATTCACCACAAATAAGTATATAAGGGGCATTAATATATGTGTGTGTGTATATATATGTACATGTGTATATATATATATACAATACATATATATGAACCTTAAGCAAGTTAAAACTTTGTATTAACTTCCTCTTAAGTTTCCATTTTAAAGATTTAAGATACATGAATACTAGATTTAAAAATGGTCCCCAAGGAACTAAAGTTGATTTCTTTTTCCAGTGGTTTTCTATTATGTTGTCTGCAAATATTCCTGGGGAGAAAGTCTAGGCACCATAGCACAAAACATATTGATTCCTCTTTCGTTTGTTCAAGAATGAAAAGGATTTAGTTTAATTACTCTAGAAAATACTTTTCTATAAAGCAAGATAGATTAAGTGCACCTCTTATTTACAGTGGGAGATGACTGGCTACAATAAAACTACTCTATCCAGAGATGCACTTAGCATGCAGTAAACATTCTCAAGTTAAAATAAAGACAAACTGCTGTATTAATGATAAAGGATAAAATTGTTTTAAAAACGGCACCTAAAATTTCGAAATGGACTTAGGTAGGCTTGGCTCTAACCAAATGAAAAAATACTGCAGCTCCCTAATAGCTTAAAAATCAACATTTAATTCTGCCGTCTTTGACCTTCCAAAACCCTAAACCAAATATCGCTTTTAAAAGTTCACTACAGCACATCTTTTGACCAAAAAAAAAAAATGATGTCTATGGCCCAGGCAATATGAAATTATTATATTCATTTGAAACCTACTGTTAACTATTTTCTTTTAACATTCTATGTGGCAGGGGCATACTTGCCCCCTTCCAACAATGAAGATTTGGATTTGTGACTGTACTTTTTGGTGAACTAATTTGCCTTTTAACAAGAAAAATTACTGTACAGAATAATAATCTTTTAGTGTAAAGAATAAAACTAAACTGAAGCAAAAGGCTGAAATGAAAAATGAACTAAGTGTTGAAAAGCCCTGGTTTTTAAGTGTGACATGAATTGGTAGCATTAGTAATATCAAAGCTTAGACTTGATGTAGTTCTTTAACCAAAAATGGTCAATTTTATGGTACAGAATGAAAGATTAAACTGAAAAGCATAATAAACTTTAAACTTTAAAAGAATAATAAACAGAAAGGTAAATAAATTTAAGCACACACACACACACAAATGAAAAGCAAATAAGTGATCCTTACAACCAGGATACAGTAATGCAGAAATTGAAGGCCTCTTTTTCAAAAGCGCCAGCATTAAAACTTACTTAGAGCTGCCGTGTGATTGTAGTGGCAGCAAAATGGCCTCATTAGTGCTATTTCTTGTTTTGCAAAAGACTCTTCAAACAAATGCTTTGTCTGGGGAAAAAAATAGCTCATTAGTTGGGCGCCAGTGGCTCACACCAGCAAGTGGCTCACATCAGCAACACAAGTGGCTGAGATCTAAGGAACACAGTTCAAAGTTAGCTCTGGTAGGAAAGTCCAAGAGACTCTTATCTCCAATTTAACACCCTCAAAGCTGGAAATGGAATGGTAGCTCAAGTGGTAGAGTGCTAACCTTGAGCCAAAAAGCTCAGGGATAGTGCTCAGGTCCTAAGTTCAAGCCCCAGGACAGTTACTCCCCACCACTCCCATCAAAACAAACAAACAAACAAAAACCCCAAACACCTCATCAACATAATGACATTGTTAAGAGAAAGTATAATGAAAACTGGGAAGATTATTCCATCTGCCAGAAGAGTTACTTTTCCTTGCCTTGCTAATGAATATTTTCCAACAAAGAGGAAGTCTTGAAACTTATTATCGTTATTATTGTACTTGTTATAGAATAATTCTGTAAGGATTATACTTTAACTAAAAGAGATGAAAACTTCTTTTCTTTCCTTAAATCAGCCCAATGGTGCTATTTTACATATCAATAGTTGACAGGAAGTACTGTTGTTTTTTGGGCTGCAGTGTTTCCTCCAATTTGAAGACAGCCCATTCTGAATTTGGATATCACATTAAGACAAAGGAGAAAATAATTATTTTAATGGGTGTGCAATTTTAGAGATTGGGCATTTGTACTTTTTCAGTTTTACATAATTCTTTCGTTACCAACTTACTGTTTGTGAACAATGTGCGCTCAGATAAAACTAAAGAAAATAATTGTCTGTGAAAAGACTTTGTATATTAAACAAGTGATCCAAATCTTTTGTTGTAGTTTGTTTTGTCTTTACATTGGGATTTCTATTTGTATTTTATTTGCAGCATTCAAACCTCCTTAATACATAAGGTATAACAATGGAGTGGGATTTTAGGCAAGGCCCAAAACATTTGTAATTATTTTAAAGTAAATATATACTGGAAAACTTGGGACATCATCGAGAAGAGTAAGTGGATGCATTCACTCACAGAAATAATATAACTAGACTTTCAAAACTTATTTTTTTAAGTTTAAGAAATATCACAATATAATAACCTAGAAGATTTTTTTATAAATATGATTTTTTAATATAATCTACTCAGAGACCATAAATGAGTGGCTAATTGTATGAGAAAAAAAAGAACTTACGAAGCTGGGCACTGGTGGCTCACTGTAATCTAGCTACTTAGGAGGCTGAGATATGAGGATCAGAGTTCAAAGCCAGCCCACATAGAAAATTCCATGAGAGTCTCATCTCCAATTAACTACTAGAAAACTGGAAGTAGAGCTGTGGTTCAAAGTGGTAGAGTGCTAGCCTTGAGAAGAAAAGCTCAAGGACAGTGCCCAAACTGAGTTCAATCCCCACAACCAACAACCACATTATGAAAAGAGGTTTGATAGTAACACACACACACACACACACACACACACACACACATTTTCCAAAGCCCCGTTTTTTCCCTTTTTCTCTGTGTGTGCGTTTTCTAGGGCTTGAACTCAGTAGCCAGGGGCACTGTCCCTGAGCTTTTTTGCTTGACTAGTGCTCTACCACTTGCACCCTGGCTCTGCTTCCAGTTTTTGCTGGTTTGTTGGAGACAGAGTCTCATAGACATTCCTGCCCAGACTGGCTTCGAACTACAGTCCTCAGATTTCATCCTCCTGAGTAGCTAGGGTTATGAGCCACTGGTGCCCAGCAAAAGCCTCAACTAATAATTCTGCATCAGAGTAAACAGATCTTCTGGCCCAGTGGGCCTACAGGCCTTTCTACTCATCTGAGTTTGTATGAGTTCAAACTTCTGCCCAAATTGGCTAACTGAACTCATAGCCTTCTTTCTCCTACCAAATGAAGCAAACACTCCTGTTTCAATCATCAGTCAGTGAATTTCAGCTCATGTTCCTAAAGGAGGTGATGGGATGATTTCCAAGGGCAGGAAGGATGTGAGGGCAGTGATATCTTAGCTAGAGAGCACTAACTTTAAACTCAGACCTGAAGATGAAAAAGTGCTATTGTTAACCTTGTAAAAACTATGGCTATGCAGGCAGAGGGACCAAGTCTTACATGAGAAATGTTGAGCAAGGATGCTGGTTCAGCCATCAAAAACAGATCTTATTAGAAAAAGTTAGAGATGACGAAAGATGGAAAGATGCCATCCTTCCTCCGTAGACCTCCTACAGACATGTGCAGACAGCAAGGCAGCCAGGTGGTGTACGAGGTGACAGAAGTGAGGTCAGAGAACTTAGGTTCCTGAGTAGTTAGGCTTACAGGTGTGGGACACAAGTGCCCAATTTGCTATATCCTTTTGAAGGAGATTTCCTTTGATTACTATAAAGTGACATTGCCTCCTCTTATTGATTCTGAATTGAAATCTGCTTTGTCAGATACAAGAAGTGCTATTCCATTCTTTCTGGGTCCATTTTCTTGGAAGATGTTCAACACTAACTACTCTAATGTTTGCCTATGACAACCAGATGTTTTTGTAGGTAACAGATGGTGGGTTGGCTCTTGCTTTTTGGTGATCCAAAATAACCATTTTGTCTTTTGACTGGAGAACGAACTGGGTCCACTGATGTTGTTCAAATTTTAGGATGAGTTATTTTCCCTCTCATGTGTTTATATGCTCATCTGGTAGAGCATTTTTTCCACTATTTTCAGGTTTGTTGATATTCCTCCTCTGCATGCAGATGTCTTCTGGGCATATTCTGTAGTACAGGCTCAGTGATGGTAAAGTCACTCATTAAGGAATATTTTTATTTGTTCTACTGCGACAGTTTAGCTGAGTAGAGTATTCTGGGTTACCAACTGCTAACCTTTAGCACTTGAAATGCATGGCCCCAAGCCCTCCTTGCTTTTAAGGCTTCATTTGACAAACCTGCACGTGTTCTGATTGTCTTAAGTCAAATGCCTCCTCTCTCTTGCAGCTTTACTCGCCCATGAAGGTTAAGTGAGTGTTCTGTCAGTTGGGCTATATCAGAATGGATCCACTCTTCTGGTCTCAGTTCCTGCTCCAAGTCACATGTTCCATAATAATCAGCCTCCTAAACCATGAGTGAAGCCGACCTTTCTGAATTCCCAGTCTCAATTATTTCACTATAGTAGTTAGTGGTAAAAACAACCAATCTAACCTCTATTTTTAAAGTGAATGCAAATGAAGAGCAACCTGTGATTTTAAAAAAAATGCTAACAACATTTTTTCAAACTGCAAACGAGACTATGAGAGAATACATACCATATTGTTGCATCAAGGTAAGGTAATTACAACAATCATTGGGTACAAATTAAAAGTTGTCAAATTATTTATTTTCAACTCAAGGAAAGAGAAAAATGCACTGGTGTCATTTCTTCATCTGAGTCACTTGGTTGACCTGCCAGTTCCAATTCCCCTAAATCTATGTCTATAGGTACATTAGTTTTCTTCTTGCGTTTCTTTGGAACTGCATCATCAGCACAAACTTTTGTCATTTTAATGTTTGGCAATTTCTTCAGGTCAAAATCCCATTCCCTAGACAAGAGGAAGAGAACAAAGTGTTGAACCTTAGGTAAAGATACGCTAAAAATTCTGAATACAGCAGAATTACAAAAACATAAGCGGCATTCTAAGATCTGACACTTGCTTTCATACTCAGCTGCCTCTTCTCAGTCTACAATGTCTACCCCTGCATGTGGGAGCCCATACACTCACAACTTCAAAGCGAACAGGAAGTATGAAGTTCTGTCCCATTACTCTACTCTCCTTAACCTAAACATTGCCCTATACTAGCTACATGGTCTGGAGGATCTCAAATTCAAGAACTATGTCATACCCAGAAAATCTCCTAAATCCCTGTCTGAAAAAGATTTTCTTTTTACACACAATGGTACATTGTTGTTGAATCTTAATCCATTGCTGTGCTCATGAGAAACTTCCAACTTTTCAAATGCAGCATTTTCTGTGACAATTCGGGTCAATTACATTAGTAGAAATGAAAAAAAAAAGCTATCTCAAAAACTGAATTGTCAGAACATAAAGTGTTTCAAAAATAAGAACAATGCATTTGATTATGCCTGGATTTCAGTTTTACTAATTTCAATCAACAAACAATGGAAGACTTATTAACCTGATCTAGCTAAGACTAAAATGATTCCTGAAAGCATTGTCTAGCACCAGCAGCCAGTGGTCCCAGCTATTCAGGTGGCTGAGATCTAGAGGATCCTATTTCAAAGCTGTCTGAACATAAGAGTCCATGAGACTCATTTCCCATGAGCAAGGCATGGCTCAAGTGGCAGAAGGCTGGGAGCAGGCAGAGTAAGTGTGAGGCATTGAGTTCAAGTCCAGGTACTGCACACTATACAAATACAGAGATTTATGTTGGGGGTGGTGAATTGAAATCCTACTCAGTGGTTTTCCTGAGTATAAGATTTATAATCACAGAGATCACTAGATCAAAGGGTGCTGAATGACAAAACTCTCGCCTTGGCATGACTTCTCATCTAATAACTGTTATTTCTTTTTTTTTTTTTTTTTTTTTTTTTTTTGGCCAGTCCTGGGCCTTGGACTCAGGGCCTGAGCACTGTCCCTGACTTCCTTTTTGCTCAAGGCTAGCACTCTGCCACTTGAGCCACAGCGCCACTTCTGGCCGTTTTCTGTATATGTGGTGCTGGGGAATCGAACCCAGGGCTTCATGTATACGAGGCAAGCACTCTTGCCACTAGGCCATATCCCCAGCCCTGTTATTTCATTTTAAAGTGAAGAAATAAGTAAGAATTGGGGAGGGAGAGTTACATTTTTAAAGTATCACACTAAAGCACCTACTTTGAAAAACACAAGGTACAGCATCATTATTTCACTATCAGGTGTTTCAGATCAACGAGGTTGTGGAAATTGTTGCTTTGTCTCATAAATGGGAAAGGTTAAGAGAAACGTCTGCTTTTCTTTGAGCTCTAATGTATTGATTCCAAAGGAAGGTGTTTATGCCCCATGTGTTTCATATCCAGCTCTCACAAAACAATACAAGATACTTACCTGAAGGTTTTAAGATTACTTCCATTTAAAATGTCTGGAATCTCTGGAAAAGAAAATGATTTACAATCAATAGGTAATTTCTTCCCAGATTACATCTTTTTATAATTTCTTCACCATGATTTCAGATGCAACAAAATAACGACACTAAAACAAAATTTTAAAGCACTGCTATAACAAAAAGTAAGTTTATCAAGTATAAAGGAGGTTCTGGTTTAAAAAGGCAACGTAAGCTGAGCAGAAGACATGCTGGCTCACGTCTGTCACCCGTCAATTCCTATACTGGAGGAAGGAAGAATGAGACTTCAGGCTAGCTTGGATTACACCATCAAGTCACAGGCCAACTTGAGCTACATAGGGAGACTTTGGGGATGTAGCTCAACTCAGTAACAAAACAACACTTGCCTAGCATGTACAGTGGCCCTGGCATGAATCTCCAGCACTACAAACAAAAAAAAAAAGTGCTTAATAAATCTAGCATGAACAAGAAATTATATCGCCCCACTGTCCTTGACATAACAACTCTCTTGACTCTACTTCCAGTGTGCTTAGATACTTTATTTGTAAATTTAGGAAAACAAGGTCTCAAGTTTTGGTAAATAACTTGCATTTTGTTACAAGGTAGGTTACAAGGATGTAAGTGTGGATCTATGTAGTTCTAGAGCTACTTTTTCTTGCTTTTCAGTTAAGAAATTCACTTCTTAGCAATGAAGAGGAACTACCATCTACTCAAAGCTTCTAGTATTATCTACAGAATACTTCCTTTTGGGTCCTATATTGTCAAGTTATTTTCCTTAAATTTAAATTTTGCTATACCATTTATTATATTATCGTAGAAACATCTATATAACTTGAGTGCCTATAAACCCCAAGTCAAGTAATATGAGTGACTGAAAAGTTAGGCTCTAACCAACTTTAGAATACATGCTCAAGGGGCTGGGAATATGGCCTAATGGTAAAGTGCTCACCTCGTATACATGAAGCCCTGGGTTCGATTCCTCAGCACCACATATATAGAAAAAAGCCGGAAGTGGCGCTGTGGCTCAAGAGGTAGAGTGTTATCCTTGAGCAAAAAGAAGCCGAAGACAGTGCTCAGGCCCTGAGTCCATGCCCCAGGACTGGCAACAAAAACAAAACAAATAAACAGAATACATGCTCAAGTCTACAAGTGAAAGCTATACTCTATTCCTGATGTTACCAAATCAACCTAAGAGATATTCCCTAAGGGAAGCCACAAAACCTTTATTTTTCAGATAAATTCAAAAGGTATTTGTTTATACTGACTACTAATAAGCTTATCAACTACTACTTGCAGGCCATGGAGCCGTTGAAGAACCACTAACCTGTGGCTTTGCAAGTCTCAGTAGCAAATTCCCTCTCCTGTTAAATGATTTTCTTCAGGCGGTGTTAATAGGCTAACAGCATAGTTATCTTTAGGAATTAATTACACATGCTAGAATACTAATAAAGAAAATGTGATTTCTACACATTCCAAAAATGTAAGATTTTTAAAAATGAGAAAGACTTAGTATCTAAAGAAATTTAAGATACAGTTGGGGATGCATAAGTTAATAACCCTATAACAAAGAAAAATAGGCTCTTGCTAGGAAGGAAAGAAAAATACTATGGACACAGCAGAAAGATAGGATGTCACTGTCATAAAAATGAAAAGTTTGTTGGGAATGCAGAAAAACTTCGATCCTTTCCTTCTAAAGGAGACGAAGAGAAATCAACAGCATAGAGTGAGCTGCTCAGTAGGTACCATGCTGTATTTCACACCAAGAACATACCAAAGCCGTAACCTTCATACTGCTGCCGCTCTCGCTCCACGGTCTGCTTGATGACTGTCTCGCGAGAGGAGTGCCGCCTGCCCTGCCGGTCCTTGATGCTGTTATGTAACTCGATCTGCTCCAGCTCACCGCTGAATCGACTTAAATACCTGAAAGGTAAGGACAATGACTTGAGGGGCTCACATCAGCCCGGTAGAACTTAATCCCCAGCCTTCGCCTGTGCTCTAAAGGCTTACACTCCTGCGCTCATCATGTCCTCAAACTTCCTCACTCCTTTACTGGATTATTCAACTCTTCAACTTTAGGGACCAAAGCACATCCCACTCCTTGCTGAACTGGGAGGCTCCTGCTGAATCAGCTAGGGGATGTCCATTCAGATGTCTCTAAGTGTTTCCCCCTCACACATGGAACCTGTCATTAGACTTCCTCTCTCTCCAACTCCTCCACCGAGTCTGCTCCACTCTTGGGCTCACCACTTCAGGACACAGGACACATTCATCCAGTTGCCCAAGCAAGGTAAGTAGATGGCCTATGGATTCCTCTCTCCCTGTTATTCTACACCTAAACTGTCATTAAAGAGTGAAATGTCTACTTGTGTAACTTCTCTAGAAATCTTTCGTTTCTCTTCATCAAATGCTAACCAAGCAGAGGCCACCAGCACCACACCTGCACTGCACTGCTCTCAACAGCCCCCTTGCAAAGCCAAATCCCTTCTCAGGACGTTTCCCCCTTGACCTTCCTGAACTTTAAATAAGGTCATTTGGGGTCCTTGCTGCAGAAGTCTCCCACGGCTCCTAATGTCCTTAAATGAGGTCCAAACTCTCAGACTTGACCTCCAAGGCTTTCATTAGCCAAGTGTCACCGATAGCACTTGTGAATCTCTCAGGACTCATCATTTCAGCCATACAAAACACCTGAGGCTCACTGTTACTCCTGGGTCTGACACATGATGTGCTCTTGGGCTAGAGGCTCCTCAAGCTAGCTTCCCTCAGTCCACTAACCCCTTCATGCAAGGAGCCAGTGCATATGAAACGTTTTAGGAAGCCATTCTAATTATCCTATTCTAATACCTCTCTGAGGCCCAGAAAAATCAAAACCTGCTAACTAAACACAACTGTTCCTCTACAAAGCCTCTTAAGAAACAGACTAGAGAGTCCCTTTTCTGACCCTTAGCTCACAATATGCCATGTTTACCTTTCAATTAATTCACAAGCATCTTTTTTTGAATATCTTGCTTTTTGAGGATCCAGATGATTGTGGAACCACTGTAGTTTTTCACCTACAAACAAGTACCATGACAATTTAGCCCCACACAAATCATCATTTAAATACAGAGGTATTATTGTAATTCTCAGTATCAATCATTTAAAACTGAAGCAAAATCACTTTAATGCTAAATATAAAGTTCTATGTAGAGCTAAACAAGTCTGTCAGAAATAATCAAGGCTGTACTGATAAGAACAACATTTCAAAGCTGGCTGGGTACCTTTGGGTTATCCCTATAACCCTAGCTACTCAGGAGACTGAGATCTGGAGTATCACAGTTCAAATTCAGTCTCAGTCAAAAAGTACTTGAGACTGCAATTCCAAAATAATCAGCAAAAATTCTAGCTAGAGTTCTTTGCACTAGCAAAGAAAGCAAGTGTGAGGCCCTGTGTTCAACATCCAGAACAGGTGAACAAACATAATATTTCACTAAGAAAGCAAAAAGAAAAATTGACATTGGGAAAAAATGTACTATACCGTAGCCAGGGTTTCAAATGAGCAAACCCACTTACCAATAAGGTTGAGCCGCAAGGCCTTTTCATTCTTCATTCTTGAAAGAAAAGTGTACATACATTAGAAAACTTCCCAATCAAGTTTTAGAAATCTGTCAAAACTACAAAAAGAAACACTGCCCCAAGAACTTTCATTTAAACTTCATTCTTTTACACTTACAAAAATAACGCTAATAATATACAAACATGGAATGTTGTGATGGTTAACAGTGTTAACTTGATTGGCTTTACTTTTTCAGCACCAGCACCCCATCCTTGAGAATTTCATAACTAATCTGATTCACTGATACACTAAAAATTCGGTATAAAACTCCCTTCAGGTTATGTGTATAAGGTATATATGAAATATAAATACATTTTGTGTTTAGACTTGATTTTCAACATGTGTATATTGAATATATGTATATGCAAATACCCCAAAATCTGTAACAACCCAGAATCAAAAAATACTTCTGGCATCAAGCATTTCTGATAAAGGATACTCTCAACCTATATGTCTTAAAATATTGAACATATGCAACTGGGACTACAAAGGTCACTAGATAGATTCATGAACACAGAATTAACAAAGCATTAACCAAACGCTAACCAAATTGCTTTTCCCTCCATCTTCCTCTGATACTGTCAGGTTACAAAACAGAGCGTGGAGTTACTATAAAAGTTTTACAACCTTTGCACTACCAAGAACACACAAGCATATCTATGGCTCAGACCATCCCTGGCTGCAAATACTATTTCCTGGGTTTTGATTGATAACATGTCTCTTTAGAACAGAAAAGTGGCATTCAAGGAAAAAGAGTTTTTTTTAGAAATTACTAAGTAATGGTACAGCTCAGCAGATATCAGGAAGTGCCACCCTGGCAGCGACCACATCTGCACCATCTGGAAACTTGTTGGAAAGGCAAGGCCACAGGCTTTAGGTCTCGGGCAAAACATCAACACAGAAACATAAAAGTGCAGGTTTCCACCAGCTAGTATGCAAATACATCTAACATCCACTACAATGTCAGGATAGCCAATATCTTTTATATGGTCATGACTTCGCTGTAAGGAATCTCTGAAACATCTTTTCAGTCTCCCGAATCTTTATTTATTGAACACATCACAAACTGCTATTTCAATTTATTTAACTGTTTCTGATAAGCTCTGTAAGTGTAGAAGTTATGTTCAGTTTATACTTGGTACAAAGAAAACACGGAACAAATGTTTATTAAAGGAGGAGAGGGAAAGAAACCAAGGAATAAATGCATAAAGGAATGGCCCAATATGTAAGGCAAAGGATGAAAAGACACTTACTTTTCCTTTTTGTCTTGTTTGTGGGCTTCCCTGGTAATCTGAGCTGCTTTTCTACTGTAGGGATGGATGACCTTTTTTTCCCGTCCTGTACTTTTTCCTTTAAGTACTTTAGGCTAAAACACAGGAAAATAGAGGACACATATAACCCAACAAATCGAGTGAATCTAGTCACAAAAGTTTTCTTTAAAAATAAGTTTTAAGAACACAAGTAGAAATTCAATAAAGCAGAAACATTACACTAAGAATAAGGAGATTTTTCAAGACTTGTTCAGTAATTCTAATAGTATTTGCTTCCATGATTATAACAGAAATGATATATTCACAGGAATTTTCAAATAACATAAGACAAAAAAAGAAAGGCATAGACAAGCCCAATAAACCTAGCTCTTCAACAGTTCTACTTTCAAAGCAGGTAGTATTTAGAATACAAATACAGAGACTTGGGCTGGAAATGTGTACTACACAATTCAGAAGGTTAAGGGTAGGGAACACAAGATATTAGTGTTAGTAATTTATGTAATTTGAATGTAGACACTGCACTTGGATGAGAGTGGGCAGTGAACCAAGAAAAAAAAAAATCAAAGCTGGCATCATGGTCTATATAAGTTAGGACCAAAGGTAATAAATAATACAAGCCATATTGAAATCAGCATATACAAATGGGAACCAATCATCCTTCCCTAAACCTTGTACCACTTAACTAGGTTACAATTCCTTCAGTTTTCCTAACTAAATATATGAGTTTTTTTCTTCCCTACACATCCCACCCGTATTATTTAAGGATCAGGTTTGGGTGGGCATAGTGGTATACCCCTATTATCTCAGGTACTCAGGAGGTAAAGATGAGAGAGAGAGCACAGCTTGAGGCTAATACAAGAAAAAAGGCAGAGAAACTCTATCTCAGAAAATAAGCCAGGCATGGTGGCGCATACTTGTAATCCCAGCTACTTGGGAGGCACAGGTTGGAAGATCACTGTCTGAAGCCGGCCCAGACCCTGTCTAGAAAACAAAGCAAAACATAAAAAAAGATCACTGGAGGTGTAGCTCAAGTGGCAGAGCAAACTTCCTAGCAAGTGTGAGTTCAAATCCAGTAATGCCCCTCTATCCCCACCCCCCCCCCCCGCCAAAAAAAACCCCCTCCGGTTTGGCCCTTTATAATAGAACCCCCCCCCCCAATTTAAAAAAATGGCTCAATCCACATAAAGTTTCATTCTCTCCTGTTGAAAGCAGGAGCCAGTGCTCTGCTCCACAAAGCCCTTAGGGGTGCAGGCTCGGACCATCTGGCTAGACTATATCCTTCCATACAGTCCACGCTATCTTAATACCAGCCGATGGGAAGTAGGAAGGATCACTCAAAAAAACAGTCTGTTCCTCTAAGAGCACCATCTAGAAAGCTGCATGCCTCTGTTTGTCACGCTTGTCTTCTGTGTGTCTCTACGCAAGGAGGGAGGAGTGCCAGGGAGCACTCCTGGGCACATAAAGTCTACTAAGCAAAGTGCATCAAGTAAAAACTTCCTGGGCCATATGACAGGCTGCCTCTAAGATGGCCACCAGAGCCTTGGCAGCTCCGGATCCTCTTAGCCTCATGCACTCCCCCCTCCCTTTGAGTGTGAGCTGCACGCAGTGATTCGTTTTTTAATATTGAGCATTTAGTAAGTGACCAAGAGTAGGCTATGAAAAAGGCTGACTCCCACCTTCCTCCTTCTCTCTCTCATTCATCTCTCATAGCTGAGCCCTGCCAGAAGCCACAGAATGAACATGCCAGTGGGTCCTCTGAGCTGTGCATTGACACGGCAGCCCCCACAGACCACTTAACCATGGAGAACTCAGAGGCAAAGCATCCAACAAACTCTAGGATGATAACTACATTGTTGTTTTAGGTCCTTAAATCTTAAGGAATAGTGACTTGTGCAAGGATAAAATAAAACAAAGCAAAGATGGAGCCAATGAAAAGGTATCTGGACTTCATACATCATAATAAACAAAATGCTTTACTTTACAATGAGTTGAGAAAGGGGGGAAAAAGGCCACAAAATCTTAAGGCCAAGGAGGAAAGGAAGAGACAGATGTTCTCTGAAACTGCTAGGGAATTACAACTGAAGTTACATACCCATTACCCTTCATCAACATAGCCAAGTTCACACTAAATTTCCTTTAAAGACTTAAAGAAGTGACTTACAACTGTAGAATGTGGAGATGTTCTCATAGTTTTTGTTCTTTAGAGAACACTCAGCACAAAAAAAGTGATACAAAACTCAAGTTACATTCTGACTGCTGTCTTAATGATTCCCTGTAATAATTGATGCAAAGGTTGCCTTGAGGCAAGATATAAATATATGATAAGGTGAGGAAATAGGTACAATAAGTTACTACATTGCAAACATCTTCATTATTTTTGAGGAATAAAAATGCTTCATCAAAGAAAAAAATGATGTCACTCAGTAAGATGTTAATCTAAGCAGTAAAATTCCAGTTCCAATCAGTGTGATGAGACAAGCTGTTTCTACTTACTTAAATTAGTTGCTCCCAGAGAAAATCAACTTTCTGTCACTGTTTCTGGTGCTTAAAAAGAGTTGGTGGAGAGGCTGCCCAAACAGATGAACGATAACCCTTACCAGTACTCATAAAAGGAGCTGTCTTATTTAAAGCACTTCACCAACCACAGGATCTCTCTCCTTCCCTCCCTCCCTCTGTCTCTTTCTCTCTCTCTCTCTCTCTCTCTCTCTCTCTCTCTCTCTCTCACACACACACACACACACACACACGTACTAAAAATGCTATCAACTGGATAAATGAGCTCCAGGTTAGGACATTTCATTTCTAAATCATTTCTGGACCTTCAAATGTATGTACTTTGCCTTAGGGAATAATCACTGCTTTTCAAGCTAAGGGTTTAGAATGACAAACACATAAGACAGTTTTCAAATTGCACATTAAGACAACAAATAGCTCTTGATATCTTTCAGCCTTTATAACCCAAACGCTCAGCTACAGTACAGCATCACCCGTGCATTCAGGTTTTTAGATCAGAATTGAACACTCAAAAAAAGTAATGCAAGGTAGTTTTTAAAAGTTAAGAAAACACAGCCTATGAATCAATTAAGTGTGATGTATCATTCCCCAGTTTTTAAAATTCCTGACAGATCACAATGAAACATAAAATTAAGCCATGTAGGTCTTGGAAAAAATCAAGGTTTTGTTTCTCACCTTGGACTGAGAAAGATCTTTCTAAACATATAAACTCGGGAAGAACTGTTTAAAAGTGACAACCCCACATAAAAATTTAAGTCTGGCCTACAAAAGATATCACAAACCAAATCAAAAGCCAAATTATAGCTGTATTTGTAGCACAAACAAAATAGTGAATCCCTCAACATAAAAGACGTTGTAAAAATTAGGAAAAAGATGAGTAATCTAAAATAAAAAATTAGGAAAATGCAAGTAAAAAAAAGAAATGCTTTAAAGAACTGAAGCTGGTGTGGCCAGACAAGGGACCAGGAGCTACTCAAGAGGCTGAGATTTAGAAAGCATGGTTTGGGCCAGCCTGAGAAAAGCAACCCCACTACCCCCATCAATAAATGTTGAATGGTGTTCATGCCTGTCTTTCCAACAAGGAAGTATCCCTCCATTTAGGAGAATCACAGGCTCATGATCTAGGGCAGTCCAGGCAAAAACAAGAACCCTCATGTCAAAAACAACCAAAGCACAAGGGGCTGGAGGTCATGTTGAGAGATGGAAGGGTGAGCTTGACAGGGAACTTCGTATGCCCTATTTTCTGAGAACCTGTGACTGTGTCACTGTACACAGCAAAACGAACTTTATAGATGCAATTGAAACTCCTGGGATGGGGAGGCTCTCTTGAACCATCCACGTAGACCTAAAAGAAATCTCAAGTGTTCTTAATAAGAAGGTAGGAGGATCACTCATAGAGAAGACCTGATCTTCACTGGAGATTCTTATGCTGCTGGCTTTGAAAATGGAAGGAGCCAAGAACCAGGAATATAAGGACTGCCTCTGGGAGTTAAAAAGCAAGGAAGTACATTCTCCACTTAAGTCCCCGAAAGAAACACTGCCCTGCCAATACCTTGATTTTATCTCAGTAAGCCTCAGTGTAGTATCTCAAGCCTAAAAGTAAGAAGGGCTTGTGCCCCCCACCCCGCTTTTTTCC